>NW_010307236.1:16657-28576 GCF_000700745.2 Antrostomus carolinensis
ACGCACACTCGAGGAACAACTAATTGCTTTGAAGAGAGAAAGGAGAAATGCCTAGGCCCTAACGTTAGTCACTACAGACTTCTTGAGCACATCAGGGTCAGTGCAAACTGCACCACCAGCAGTCAAATGAAGTCCACAGGATGCTTTTAAGGTGACACAGATGCTGTTGGAGAACCCAATCATTAAAAGAAAATGTGCATCACCTACACTGCGCTACTCGCCCAACTGAGGGCAAGGAGATTGCCAGCACACAGCTGAAGAAAGTTAGCTTCTAAAGACCTATCCTGGGCAAGGCAGGCCACTTACACCTGACATTCCTGATTCACAACCAGTTGTTGTCTCCTGCAACCACAGCTGCTGCTCCTGGTTATCAGCAAACTGTCTCCCTGCCCCTTTGCTGGTACACAAGAAAAGCTGTAGAGTCTCTTATTGTATTTACCATTATACCTGAATGGAGGTTGTAGCAAGGTGGGTCTCAGTCTCTTCTCCCAAGCAACATGAGACAGAACAAGAGGAAACAGCTTCAAGTTACACCAGGAGAGGTTTAGATTGGATATTAGGAACAATTTCTTCACCACAAGGGTTCTCAGGCACTGGAACAGGCTGCCCAGGGAAGTGGTGGAGTCGCCATCCCTTGAGGGATTTAAAAGATGTGTAGATGTGGCGCTTAGCGACATGGTTTAGTGGTGGACTTGGCGGTGTTGGGTTAATGGTTGGACTCAATGATCTTAAAGGTCTTTTCCAACCAAAACAATTCTATGATCTATTTTGACATACGCCCCATGCTTACTTGTGTTTCCACATCACTTAAACCAAACTCATACCCTTCCTATGACTGTGTTTTTCAGAAATCCAGAGAAAAACAGCCATATTCAACACTCTGCCTGGCACACACTGCTGCTCAGGAACTCATCTCAGCCATTACAGAATCTGTTTTTTCATCCCTCCAGCTGTAACTACTATTGCCCAGCATAATATTTGTTTTTTTAAAAAAGTCTTTTCAGATCTTACCCCATTTTTGTGCCAATTAAAACTTGCCCAAGCACTCATTTCAGTGCCACCTTCTAAGTTTGAGTCCCATGGAAGTGCTGCAAGTGCCCTTTCTTGGCAGTTAACATCAAGATCTATTTCAGACCATTTATGCCCATCAGGAGTCTAGAGTAACCACTCTTGTGTATCAATTACAACCTTAGTGGGTTTCATTGGGGTTTTTTTGTTTGGTTGATTGAGTTTTGGTTTTGTTGATTTTGGTTGGTTGTTGTTTTTTGGCGTTTTTTATTAATTAAGTAGAAAGCCAGGATGCACTTTTATAACAGGATTTAAGTCATTTCTCAATAACACTACTTTCACTGTTAACAACCTAAATAGCCTTAAACCAAAAAGATAGCAAAAAAGTTTGCCATCACCACCAAAAAAAAAATATTTAGCTGTTTTAGCAGATATGGAGTAAGGTATTTATATAGGTTTGTAAAATTTGTGTAATAAAGCTTAAGTAAATGAAACTGTACCTAGAGTCATTAAAGTGACAGAACATCTGCTGTGCTTCAGAAAAGAAAAAAGTAAATTTAACTCCCAAACTGCTACAATATTCATAAGCCCCCAAGTGACACCTCCACTCAAACACACAGCTACCAGGTCAATGCCATAGCAAAGGTACAGGTTGCTTCTACTTGTTTGACTTCAGGTTCACACCCCTGTCAGCACCTGCATTTTCTTTCTACTGTGCACAGACAATGCTTTTAACAGAATTTAGTAAATGATATCTCTGCCAAGCTGGATACAAAACCCAAAATATCTTCTAGTTCTACCTGAAAACACTGAGACACTTCTGATCCAGTAAGGCATGTGTCAAACGGAATAGAGTCTCTGCTTGTTAAGATTATGGTGATGTTACCACCCATTGCACTAGTCCTACTTTTTACCTTTTTCCACAGTGCTGTGAAAGAACTAGATGCACTGACACCCAACACTACAACAGTTATCAAGGGACATGAGGCTCAAGCAGAAGTCTACAGTGAAGGAAAGCTGGGATACCTGAAAGAAAACCAACCTTGCCATAAAAGAAGAAATAGTGTTAACTGAATGACCCACAATCCACTCAACACCATCAGCTTAGATTGCACACATTTTTCACCCCCAGCAAGGACAAGTGACACACATATGTGGTCTGCATGTGTGTACCTATCCAAAACTCTCACTGCTTACTCCTTCCAAACCAACAAGGCCAAAATCCAAGCCTTCCTTCTTATCTACCTGGTTCCTAGAGCCTCTATTCTAAAATAATTTCTAATCTTTTTAGCAAGCTCTACACAGAAAATGGCTTGTCCTAGAAAGTTTGGTTTGCTTACAAAGAGCTCATAGGAAAACACCGGCTTCATTTGGAATGTAAGGTGAACTAGGAGCTTCAAAGTATCATGCAGGATCACTTACACTTTAGATAGGAAGTCAGAAGACCCATCTCCAACATTCTTCCATTTAAATACTACCTTCAGCATTTCCCTTTCAGACAGCCTCTAACATGTTAGCTCTTCTCTTAGAGAAGCACAGCTTCTTGCCTCCTCCCCAGCTGAGCTCCACCACTGCCCAAAATCCAGCCAGACCCACAGTCAGTATGAGCTGAACAACCCTTCCTGAAACCTTCCTTCCCCCTCTCCTCTACATTATTGCCCTGAAGAGGCAGGCAAGAATGGCATTCCCTGCTCCTGATGACACTGCTGCTATTTGAGAGACACACCAGTGGTGCCTGTAAGAAAAATTTATATAGGCTCTTCCAAAATTTCTTATAGATAATTGTATCCCTTAGCAAATCTCTTCCTGAAATGATTTAAGTAGAGCAAACCCTAACTTACCGCAACTTCACCTCTTGGGTCAAGTGAGAAGGCCTTCTCCCAGTACTTATTCTTGCAGACATCTCTTTCTCTCCCCTCCCAACCCTGACCATTGCATCTCTCAAAGCAGATGATCAAAGTTTTCATCTCTGGAGGGACTCTCTATACAGTGGCTGACTCTCTACCCAGCTGTCTGTGTAAGCAGTTAACAGAAATCCATCATTCAATCTTCTCCCTGACTACAGCCACATTAACCAACTCCACAACATGTAGCAATTCTTTTCTGGATAGTAGCTATTATTCACAGCCACCCTACATAAAAAGCTTTTATGCTCTTGCCGCATGTTTGCAACACACTGGGGACCTGCTGGACACAATCCACAGCATAATGGGGTGTGGGGGTGTTGCCTTTAGTGGGTTTCATTCTTCAGCAGCCATTTGTCCCACTGCTGGCATTGCCACCAGTTTGAGAGAAGCACATGTATTGTTCCAAGATCTCAGAAACGCCGTGGCATTTACTGTCTGGTTTGTTTAACGTTATTATTCTATTGTCAGATGTTAATTTTAAAGTGTCTACACACTGAGACTTAAGACAGCATTCTGTAAAAAAGCTCCTTTGTCCCTGTATCTTCCACGACCGTACCTCCTCTGCTAGGAGCTGCTTAAAGTTTAAAAACAATAGTGGCTGAAGTCTTCTATGAGAAAGCACCACAAGCCAAATACTGAAGCTAATGCCATTTGCAGATGCACACTGTGTCTCACAAGCTGAGCCAAGCAGAACAATTCAAACAAATAATTATCCCCTGAAGAAAACTGAAGAGAACGTGAAGACCAGTGGTTAACAGATTAATGAAAGCTTTACCAGGTCTTTAGGTCTGGAAGTCCAGCTCTTCCTCCCCACACCTGCTGTGAAACCCTGGTCCCATTCTCCAGCCACTCATTTAACATGCTTTTCCCTCGACCTCAGGTTACGTTCTTTGAGCCTACACACCACAGCTAAATTCTCTCATACGGGCCCCTCTGACCACTTCACCCTCCCTCCCAAGGTCAGATGCTTACATTCGTGTCCCAACACCCACAGCACCACATTCAAGCCCCTCATCTGACAAAGACTGCACAGATCTCCATGCATATACTTAACCTCCCTCCAAAATTCCTCCTGCTTGCACCCTCTTGTCGCTGCCAGCTCAAATCGTACTCTGCAAGCTACAAATGTCAACTGGACTAGTTTGTGTTTGAGCCACCAGATCCACAAAACACTCTCACTGGGATCCTAGTATTGGGCAGCATCCACCTCCTCTTGTCTGTCCATGAGTACTTCCATTCCAGCAGCAAAGAAATGGTGGGACAGGGGTGATGGAAATCCATTGTCCATGTCCTACAGATGTTCTCAGTCCTGACACAAGGATGCTGCTAGAAGCAGCCAAGTGTGAACATACTTAAGGGCCTTTCACCCTTGCCTGTCTCCTACTTCCCCAGCTCTGCTCCTCTCCCAAAGCACAGTGCAAGGGGACAGGGAAGAAGAGGAGCAGGAGCACAGGGTGGACATTTACAGTGAAGAAAACAATATAAATTAAAAGCAAACTAAAGAATGGACACTTTCTGGTAAATTCCATCCCAGACACGTACCACAAGCTTGCTCTTTTCTTCAGGGGTATTTCTTTTAGAAAACAGAGGAACCTGAAAGCTTATGAAGGAATATCTCCTTAGGTACACAGGTCAACTCCAGCCTTTCCAAGTAAGAGAAGAGAGTCTGGGAAGCATCCTGCATTTCTAGGGCCCTGTAGCATACTGGAGACATCCAACTGTTGATCGCTGCACTGGATGCAAGTCATATATAGAGCTGTCATTACAGAGCACATCACACAACTGAATTACCATGCATGACTTTTGAGAGCTGCACTAGAAGTCTGATACTTATGCACACTTAGGAAGGAAACTATTTGAGATATACTGGAATATTTGGGAAAAAGTTTTTTTTGTAAATACAGTGAATATGCATCATTCAACCATGGAAAAGTTTTTAGTTTCTGAAGCCAGTGTCTTTTAACAGCAGTACTGGTACTACTGGTTTTGTAACAGAGACTCCATGTTACCCAGAAATATGCAGAGGCAACAAATCGAGCAGGACTCCTGGCAGTGGGAAAGACATTGAGACACACACATCTGTAGTACAGACTCTGTAGACATCACTGCTTTAGTCAGGACAAAAGTGCTCCAGTGATTCAAAGAACAACAATTCACATACAGAGAACAAGTATACCAAAATAATCACACCAATATAATCATTATATTATTATTATTATAATCTATTTACTAGATCAGCTATTACACTAAAGAAATTAAAACAAATGCCATCATACCAACTTGTTTGTTTTTAAAATTGAACGTATTCTGATTCTTGCAATCACAAACACATGCACAAGCCTGATGAGAAATACCACCTAAAACCAAGGCTCCTAAAATCCAGTTTTCACACTTGAGTAAAGGCTGGGGCTTTCATGCTCTAAAGTCACAAGTGCCTTTGAAAACATAAAGCTCCTGCTTGCAGAGGAGAAGGGAGAAAAGAAAGACTGGGCCTTCTCTTTCCAGTGAGGACTTAGTTGGTTGCTAGACTTAATCTTTTTATTGGAAGAAGTGCTTTATTAGAACTCGGAGACTATTTTGGGGAAAAAAGCTCACCATTTCCTCTCTAGCATCTCCTCAACTTAAGATATGTGAATTCTTGTCTGCAACTGGCTCAGAACAGCTTAATTACTCATAAAATTCTAGATTTTACCTTCACCTTGGTAAGAGCCAGAGGGAAGAAACTTAGTTTATGCGTTTTTTATTGTCACATTATAAAATACTGAAGATTTATTTTATTTCGTACCCTCCACCTCAGCTCAGGCTAACCTATTCAAAAACGAGGCAACTGGCCAGTAAATTGAAAGCCAAAAACTTTAGTACATCAAAAAAGCTGACATAGAGGCTCTACACGTTTTATTTTTCAGCTGTGACTCGTACTTCTTTTTCCCCAGATCTTGTTAGTTATTTAAATAACATTATATAAATACAGAGAGAAAATGAAGAAACACACCTGGAATAACAATCAAACCCAGGAAGCAAAAGGAAAAAGATCTTCTCTTGATCTGAAGTTAGTTAAATGCAACATAACATGTTTTACAGCCTAGACTGTGAATGAAATGTAACACTGGACTCCTTCCAGATTAACCTGTGAGATTTCATACCAAACAACATACCTTCAGGACTCCATTACACACATCTTGCTAAGCCTCACTCCCGTGTAACTTTTCACTCCAGGCAAGATACTTGGGGACAGAGTTTTGATACTGTACAGAACTTACAGCACCTTCATTTAAAAGAAATGAAGCAGGTTTGATGCTCATGAGACTAATCTGGCATTCTTGAGAGGAATAAAGAAGGTTACAGCACAGTAAGCTTCATGTTGCTACAACTCCTTTTCTTTCCCAGCACCACTGTACGTCTCGTCCAAGCTCTACTCATGGCCAATCTCTGCCCTTAAACGTTTATGTGAGGAACTGTGAAATGAGATTGACCTCAGTCTGCCTTTTTCTCTGTCCTTTCCAGAAAAGTGCTAACAGGAGCTGTAACTAATACGAATCCTCTAGGCAATCTCTCCCCTGCTGAAAGGGATTATTTCTGTAACTTGTAAAAGTTGGTTTATATAGCACATCATCTGTCTCACTTACAGGAAACTAGATCACCACGTTGGATTTAAGAGTATGCAGATGAAGAGGTAATACTGCATTCAACAAAAGGTATCAAGAAAAGCTGTGAAGCTCACTCCTAGATACTTCATGGTTAGTGATTCCTTATTAGAAATGAAAGGTTTCATTTGCACAAAAAAAAGAAAGAAAAAATCAGGAGAACCACAAAAACACAACATATAACACAAAAATAATTTGCTAAACATACTTTCAACCTGCAAAAGCTAAACAGAGTTTCAGCACCAGTAACTGCTGGTACACAATGGGACAGGCATCCCTTTTAAGCCCATGTAAGAATTCAGCACCTTAACACGAGGCAGTACATGGCAAATAATAACTTTACTAAGAATGACAGATCAAAGATTTTAGCAACATCCTTTCTCCCCACAAATACTAAACCTCTTCTTCAGATGTGGAACATTGTTTATTGCTCCTGAAGTGAAGAAAAGACAGAGAAGGAAGAGGACAAAAAAAATGCAAGTGTGTCTCACTCTCACTGGGCTCCAAAACTTCTAAATACTTCCATGTTTTTTTAAGCTGTCCATTAACTTTTTGGGGTGGTTTTCCTCCCCTCCTCAAATCTAGCTAGAGCATTGGTGTTTCCTCAAATGCATTTTTAGGATCATAGAATCACAGAATGGTTTGGGTTGGGAGGGACCTTAAAGATCATCCAGTTCCAACCCCCCTGCCATCAGCAGGGACACCTTCCACTAGACCAGGTTGCTCAAAGCCTCATCCAGCCTGGCCTTCAACACTTCCAGGGAGGGGGCATCTACAACTTCCTTGGGCAACCTGTTCCAGTGTCTGATCACCCTCACAGTGAAGAGCTTCTTCCTAATATCTAATCTAAACCTCCCCTCTTTCAGCTTAAACCCATTTCCCCTTGTTCTGTCATTGAAAAGTCCCTCCCCAGCCTTCTTGTAGGCCCCCTTTCTTGTAGGGTACTAAAGCTCTGAGAGCTAGTCCTCACCAATGTCCAAGTGGGCAGCTGAGGAGTGGCCTCTATGCTCCTCACAGCTTAAGGACAGAAACACGCCAATGACTTTAGTATAGGACCATGGCATGCAGGCTTTTCATTGCTCCTCATCGTTCACATGTCTGGCACTATTTTCAAGTCATCCCCCCAAAGTAAAGGAGATCTGCCATTTTGCCTTTACTTAGGGGAAGAAATGAAAACTTAAGTCTGAAGCAACAGACATTATGGAAACACAGAGGGAAAAGGGTCAGGCACCTAGGACTAAAACGGAGGTGAAACCTATGGATTAGGTGAGGAATGCTGCTGAGCCATCATACAAGAAGATTCTTGCAAAATCTTTGCTGTGTTCTGGCAAATGCACATATAGGGGCTTACTAAAGCATCAGCTCATTACTTAAATCACAGCCTCCAGTCTGTTTTCTATCACCTGCATGACCAGATCATTACACTAATGCTCAGGTCATGTCAACAGGCTTCCAAAACACATGCCTATGAAAGTCCTTAGTACTCTTCAATTGCTTGTGGTCATTATTCAAGAGTTAAAAGCATTGGCTTTTTCTTGGAGACACTGCAATTACTCACTCAGATCAGGAGCTCTTTGTGGGTAGCTGCATAAGCTTTTATTCTGCAGCCCAAGCAGTAACAGAGGAAGCTTTTGTTAGCTCCACTTTTGTGCTAAAAGTCTGCTGAAAAGGATGTCCCTCCAGCATGAGAAGTTAATTTAGCTGCTTCTGTTACCATTCAACCTTTAGACTCTGTTCTGAGGCTGCCAACACAAATACCACCTGTGATGGCCATTCTCATGAACTTCTTCTGTATAAAAGGATTTGAAATGTCTGGCTCAGCTTGTCAGGGAACACGTGGCAACCCAAAGGCTCTAGTAACCAAGACACCGAGGAAAGGTTTTTTCATCTGCAGTGTCTATGTTACATAGCACCTCTTCACCATTTCACTGTGTCTGAACTTGCACAGGATGCAGGTCCTTTCTCACGTGACGAGCCTAAGCTCACACAGAAGAGCATTTATGCAGTCCAGATGAACGAAGCTGAAATCAGTGGACTTGTACAAATACTGCTAAAAATTATTGCTAGAATCAGTCCTCAGTTACTACAGCAACATCATTAAACAAGTCCCTTAGAAATGTGCAAGGAAGTAAGCAAGAACACCTCGAGTTTCTTTAAATAGGGACATTAAGTACGGCCTACACAAGATAACACAGCACCAGCTGAACTTTTCCACATCTCAGGCATTCTCTTAATAGCATACACACGAAGCTAGAAGCTACCTGCAGCAGCTCCAGGTTATGAGCTGATCAAATGCCACTCAATTTGATCAGTCATGCTCCAAAACACAACTTCCTTATATATTCATTATCTCAATTGTCTGCTCTTAGGCAAGACAAACTTATCACATAGCCTCTACTGCCCAAATTAATGGAGTGCACAAATAATTTGCTTTTATAATGGTTAAGGCTCCACATACAGTTGAAAGAGAAAGCATTACATTTGCTTAGAGATTAATATGGAGATTGATTTCTACAGAATTTCACCTCGTACGCTCACACGTGCTATGTAGCAGTATTCACATTAGTTGCTCCATTCTACTGGTGCAACAGCTATTAAACAAGGAAAGCTAGAGAGAAATATCTAGAGCAAACCATTGCTGTCCAACTAAATATGACAAAAGGCATTGCACTGCATTGGAGCTTATAATACAAGACCACCAGCATGATTAGGAACTTAGATCATTTATTGTGTATTTCAGACAAGGTGATGGGAGTAAGACCATCAATGACAACCATCACAACATAGCATCAGGTATACCTTTTAAACAGCAGCGGCCTGACACCACCCTCACTCCTCTCCACACAATTTCATTAACCTTTTAAATACACATTCATTAGCATCTACCAGAAACATGCTTTTTATCTGGCAGGCAACAGAGAAAACCAGAATGAGAATATCTCCCCCCTCCTCCCTACCCCAAACCCTGACAATTGGCATGCGCCAGAAATGGAGAGGAAAGGAGGGAGGGAAAGATGGTGCAAGCATAAAAAGAAATTCAAGACTCAAGACAGTTACAGACTGGGCAGACTCACCACCATGCAAAAGCAGCTTCGTACCACGTAGCAGCTTCTTACATCTGGAAGTATTGCTCATCCGTGGAACGCAGTGAAGCACACTACGGGTTTAACTTCACTTCAGAGTTAGCAAGCTATTGTAAACAAGCTAATTCCCTGGTCCCACAAAGCATAATATGGGGGCAGTTCTCTGAACATTTGGACTAAGCAGATGCATTGGCCACCAAAAACTTAAATTAAGCTGTTGGCTAGTTTACATCTTATTAGAGCGTCTATCTTTTCCAGTCTAACAGCAGCTGTTGGCTGAGTCTAATTATACACAGTTTATACAACACATGGGAACGTACTTGAGAACTTCAGCTCTGAACACACACACACAGGCCCATGGGTCTAGCATTCCCAATCAATGCCACGAGGCATTTCTGCTTTCTTCCATTATAAAAATATTTACTACAACTAATCTCCCAGTTTGTGTTGATTAAAGATATAGAAGTCTGGCAACATTTATTTGTTGTTCCCAAATGGTTCTGGAAGAGGACCTGGGGCTGCCACATAAACAGGCAGACTCAGGTGGGATCAACTTTTCTTTACCATCCTGACTTTCCGAGTTTGGTTACAACAACAAGAAGTCCCAGAGGAATATACAAATCCAAATACCGTGAAAGGTTCACATTTCCCACCTACAAAACTCTTTTGAATGTTGGACACTGGACTTGTTTCCTGAAGCCTAAAAGGAGACAAACACACTCTCAGATTTCCACAGCATCTAGGTCCACTGTTTGGTTTTTTGTTTTGGGGCAAGTGGGTGTCAAAATGCAAAGAGGTTGATTGTGGAAAATACTTAGAAACTTTTAGTTTTCATTTAAAATTAAGATCTCCACAGGCAGCTAGTGGAACTGCTGGGGGAATGGGGAAGTATAATGGTATTAATTTAATCTGTTATTTCCAAGTCATCAAATGGGATGGAGACTCTGAACCACGTCAGAGAGCAACAACTATAGAGCTGGCCCTTTATGAATGCTATGGATACTGGAAGAGGAGGGAGCAGTTATCTCACCAGCTGATGTATTCGGAGGCAAAGGAAAACCCAGGGGAAGCTGATGTCAGAGCTGGATCTGAAGAGAGAGCAGCAGCAAGGCAAGAAGGACAAAGACCACACCTGAGAGCTGTTACAAAAATTCACTGAAGTTCAGGGAGAATGAAAAGCTACAAGCCCTCAGGAATGAAACTGGCACAGATTTAATCAAATGGGTACAATAGCAGGGTAGTAGTTTGAAGGTGTTACCAGTACAGTCACAAACAACACAACCACCACACGGAAAGCTGACTAAGAGACACACAGAATACTCCCCGCATTGCACTGAAACCTAAAAACCAGCTTCACAGGGGAACTGGATTTCCAACAACATAAGCTGAGGCAAAGCACTGAGCAAGAATTACCTGATTTTGGCACAAAATCCATAACCTAGTGTTTACTGACACTCCTGTACTTAACATGGCAGTTAATGCTGGAGGAGAACACTTTCTTGCATCCTGTAAAAATTTTTAAAGCTCCTACCGGGCCAAACTCAAGGCCTCCAAAGTTTTTCAAAGGAACAAAACAAAGAACAAATACTGAAAATTCAAGTTCACATTTTTAGTCTGAAAGAAGCAGAAAAGGGGATTAAAGTTGGAATTTGATCACCTCCAAGTTGAGCACCTCAGTGACTGACCTTGTGGCTGTTCATCTCAGGCTGAGGACAGAAATTCAGTCCTGCAAATTTGAGAACCCTTTCCCAAGCAACCGAATAATGGCATTAGAAACACTCTGGTTTCAAATAAACTCAGCCTTACCCCACTAATCTCTTCTGTACAAAATTCCCATGGGTATCTACTGACTAAAAAATATTACACCTTTATAGCACTGACATAAGTCACTGCAGTAAAAAAATGTGTCCCTACAAGCAAATTGCTGAAACTTGCAGCAATAAATGACTTAAAAACTTTCAAAGGCACAGAAGTGTTAGAAATAGCAGAACTTCCTACTGTTTGTAAAAGCTCAGGCCTATCCTTCAATAACCATCCCTGCATTCCAGAAACTTCACTGAGTCGCAAAAGCCTGCTAATATTGAGGAGCCATTCCCTGAAAACCCATAAAAACAGCCCAAAGCAGTCTTGGGGCTTTCACTTCACTTTCTGCACTGACCAGCCACCACTGTCCCAGTTCATTATGTGAGAAGGACCGGGCTTTCGATTGCACTACCCCTTGGAGACAGCTAAAATCTATCTGTTGCCATCAGATCCTGTGCTGTGTAAACCTCCCCA
>NW_010307236.1:28655-29190 GCF_000700745.2 Antrostomus carolinensis
GTGTTAATCAGGTTTTTTTTGTTTTCAGTGTTCTCCCCTGCCACTAAAGGGACTGAGGAAAACACTACCTGTGCTCCCCATCCTTCAACCAACTGCCCCAGTGCCCTGAAGTCCCTTTTGATTGCTTTTGGACTTCTCTCTGCTACCTCATCAGTTCCAACCTGCTTGACCCATATTGGATAATACTCAGAGGGCTGTACCAGAACAGGGAGGTTCCCAGTGATGTCCCTTCCCCAGGCCCCAGGGAGGCAGCAAACTTCCCTGTGGGTTGGGTCTGGTCAGCATATTGGCCCCTCTGTTCCCCTCAGAAGGGAATCGCCTGTGACAATCACCTTCCTTTTTTTCTTAACAGACGCAGTCAGAGTGCGTGGGGCAGGCTGCCTCACCCTAGGCAACCCCTCTGTATTTTCATCTTCATTTGCCGGACCCTCAGTTTCCAGAGCCCCAGACCTGTTGTGAGGGCAGCTGGGCAGGCGAGGGAGGCCTGGAGGGAATTTGCCTGCTGCTCCGAGCAGGGACCCGTTTCCATTCCCCT
>NW_010307237.1:0-1472 GCF_000700745.2 Antrostomus carolinensis
AAAATCCATCGTGCAGTTCCTCACACTAGGCTCCCCTAGTTATTTCTCACTGTCCTTACTTTATGCTTGGGCTGGGTTTCAGAAAATAAGTGTTACCTGCATCCAAGATCAAGCCAAGATGTTTATGTTATGTTTACCATGCCCCATGGGTGAAAAAAAAAAATGGAAATTTGAACTGACTTGCTACGTGAGGCAATCTGGCAGGTAGTGAAGTTCTTCAGGTTTGCCAGAGTTGAGGCAGTTGGTCCCCCAGGTCATATGTTTTGGCAGGGTGTTGGATGCCAGGCGGGGTATGTGGGGTCTAGGGACTCAGGTGGTGACACTTCTGTCGATCCCTGCATGGCTGTTAAGCATGGGTAACCACATACTAAGGTCACCTCAGTCAGGCAAAGGTGGACTCAGCTGTAACACCAGAGAGAGGCACACATGAACTCTTCTGAGCAGGACTGGGGCATCCCAGTACTCTGCCATCACACAGTCCAAGCTCTGAATAAGACAAGGTTAACCTGAAGGACTGCCGACTACAAATTTACTCCCTTCACAGGAATCAGACAATGACAGCCACAAAAGCAGAAAAACTTGTAGGCACACATGCTTTAGCATTTCCTCCCATGTATTTGATGATGGAGGAAAGGCTTGAGAAGGAAGGCAGAGTTCACTCAGTCTGACTTCCTAGCCCTTAGAACCCACTTAGATCCTGAGATCTAAGTGGCAGTAATCCTCTTGAGGTACATAGAGTTTTCTTTCATATTTATACAGAGATAAATGATTTAGATTCAGACTATTAAGTATGTAATCCATTAGCTGCACATTTGTAGTCTCATTGAGAGGTATAGCTACTTTAAATAGAAAATGTAACTTTTTACATATATGGAGTGCATTTTTTTGATTCTGCATTAATCAGAGGCATTTTTTCATGCTGAATTAATAGCTGCTTATCCTTAGCCAAGCCAAAAATAATGCTCTTTGGTTCTCTTCTCAATAAAAGTTTCCTTTTGGTCTTGTTTTTGAAAATATCTTGACATCTGCAACTCAGAACATTTAAACATGATGATATTCTATTCTTGTTCTTGTTCCCCCCCGCCAGTTTCAGACTGTTTTGGAATAAATGCAGTAGATAATATTCTAAATAATATTAGTACTTCTGCTCTACTTTTGCCTGTACTGAATATGCAGGAAGATGATATCACAGTACACCTTTTTGCCTTACTATTAAAACACCACAAAATGCAAAATCTGTAACAACCTTTAAGGCATCTTTTAATGCTTTTTAATGCACATACATAGGCCTCGCACATTCTTGAGTGCAACTCTTATTTTTCCTTGCCTTATTAAAACATAGGTGGTTAAAATTCAGAGGAAGAAAGACAAAATTGTAAAGAAATACTGAGGGATAGAACAACTTGTTCCTATTTAATGCACTGTATGCTTCACTCAACTTACTTAGTGAACTTTGATATTTTTTGAAAGAG
>NW_010307237.1:1565-7563 GCF_000700745.2 Antrostomus carolinensis
TTCTCCAGCAAACCACACATCTGACAACCACCTAATTTATCTCCTGCTGTAAGGGAACTAAGTTACTGGGCCAATAAACTTTGACACCTTTTTTACCAGAATTTGTGATGCCTGTTTTTAAAATGACACTACACAGATTAGAAAGTGCTATATCATGAGATAATAAATGGCTGAATCTCTACAGTGATGTCTAATCCTTCTTATAGATGAGTTCTCAAGTCTGCCAAAACACGTTTCTCTTGGTAAAGAGGTTTCAGAAAAATGTAAGTATGATTCATTTTGTGAAATCAGCTTGATCCTTACTTACATTTACTATACTTGGTCTGTTTAGTTTAACTTCCTGTTTTCACAAGGTCTTCTTTTCTTTAATATAATTTGATTATATAAACATAATTAATTCATGAAAATAATTCAAGACATAATTTTGGAAATAATTCTATTTATTTTAAAATTAGATTAAAATCTCATTAGGTAAGGAGGTCTGCTTTTTTCCCCATTTTGTCAATAATGCAGCCTTTAATGTAAAATTGAAACAAAATTAACAGACATTTAACCAAAGAGAAAACATTTATTCATTTTGAAGTTCTTAAGTAGCATAACTGCAAGAGCTGATGCTGTTTGATACACAGGAAAATAGGAACTACCATATTGTATCAGATTAAGACAAACACATGCACAAATGAGGTCTGTAATATAGTAACCCAAATTTAGGCCAAATATGGGTGAACACTTTTTCTCCTGTTTTTTTTTTTCCTCCTGATTTCTTTCTCTGGATGCCCGATTTAGTGATTGTTTCTGTTTCCTGCTCTGAGTCCCACAGATATAGGTGGAAGAATAGGGTTTTTTAAAAAAAGGAAAAATGGCTAATATTTTTTCCCAACCTCATGAATTTCATTTCTTACTGTATTTCCAATAAGAAACCAGCACTACACTTAGTATTCTTGTAACTTAAACCTTTGTTGTGCAATAGAACCCTGTAGTCACCCTAAAATGTTTGGCCCATGGACTCTTCCTTTTGGTGTAATAAAGCTCAGACCTGTTGCTTATTAAATATATAATATAACCAAGGAAATTACTTGTTAAAAAGAAAATTTAAGACTATTCCTGAAAGGTTGGGAGACCAAGTATTGTTCTACTTTTGATCTGAATTAATCTGGTGTTTTTTCTCTGCTTTTCACATGGACTACAGCCTTGATTCAAAAAGAAATTTAGATCCCACAGCACAAAATACTGTAACACCTAACTTTTTGGTACATGCTTCACCCAGAGCAAGACTTGGAAGCTATGCTTGGCAGGATAGGGTCTCTAACACATAGAGAAAGGAAGGTGCCTTATGATTATATATATAAAAGATCTAAAAAGCTCAGTAGTGACTTGTCAAGAGGTAGCAAATGAGAAATGAGGACTGCAGGTTTTTAAATCTTTCCCCTTTAGGGACCTCAGGTGCTTTATGAAGTATTAGAAAGAAGCATCTTTATATTTCAAAACAGCTGCAGTTCTCACAGCCTGGGGTATTTTGCTCTTTTTGATGATATAGCATAAGAAGAAAGATCCATTCATATTATATTCTATGAGGTAGGTCAGACAAACAGCATTCATCACAGGACGTCTTCATCTTTGTTTAATTCTGCTTTGTGGATGAGTTTGGGGGAGTAAAGAACTACCCCTGATAGAGGAAGATCAATAGGGATCACTTAAGGAAAACAGACATACAGTAGTCCATAGGACAAGGTGCACTTTGCATCCAAGTGCCCGGAGGGAGTGGGATGATATCACCATGAGATGATCTCTATGATCTGTGTTCATGGTGACAGGAGAAGGTCCCAAATAATTGAAAATAGACCCATTTTCAGGAAGGCAAGAAGGAGTATGTGATGAATGACAGGTCAGTTTGCAGGAAGGTTGTGGAGAAAATTCTCCTGGAAGCCATTTCCACACACATGAAGGACAAGAAGATGATTTGGAATAGTCAATATGGATTTACCAAAGGAAAATTCTGCCTAACCAACATGATTGCCTTCTACAATAAATGGCTGCCTGTGTGGGGAAGGGGAGACCCATTAAGTTCAACAAAGTCAAATGCAAGTCCAGCACCTGGGACAGAATAACCTCATTCAACAGTACAAGCTTGGCACTGACTGTCTAGAAAACATCTTTGCAGAAAAATGCCTGTAGATGCTGGTGGACAAGTTGAACATGAGTCAGCAGTGCGTCCTGGTGGTGGTGAAGGCATGACACACAAGAATACTGAAAACTGTGTTTGTTCAGCCCCTTTAAAGAAGGGAAAGTGGGATCTAACTGCTGTATTCAACGACTTATGGATGGTTACTGGGAAGATGGCGCCAGAGGCTTCTTGAAAGTGCACAGCAAAGGGATGAGAGGCAAAGGACACAAGAGGCAGAAAGAGAAATTCTAAGATATTTGTTTGGATGTAAGGAAGAAAATCTTTCTTGATGAGGGTGGTCAAATGCTGGAAAAGGGCTGGTAGGTAGAATTTTTGTCCTTGGAGGTATTTGAAACCACTGGACACAGTGAGCAACTTGATTTAACTTTGAAGTTAGCCCCGCTATGACTGGGGTTTGGATCCTTGGCCCAACCAGACCTCCAGAGGTCCCTTCCAACCCAGTTTTTACTCTGATTCTTGGCTTTCTCTCTTCCTAAATGAAAGTATCACAGTCTTGCTCCCAAACTGACATTGAATATGTACCTATGTCTGTTTTTTTTTCACATCCTGGAAGGTGGCACTACTATGAGCAGCATATATGTTGTCACGCATAAGCAACCCATGTCGTTTTATATCTTAAGGGGAATAGTTTTAAGTGGTAAAAAAATGATCACAGTATTTATCTGTACCACTTACATGTTGTAGAAAAGGAAGAATGGTTACTTTTGTTGTTTTTTTCTACTCAGTTTTCCCATTTTATGTGGAAACTTTGAAAAATCAGTGACAATTTCAGTATGCTAGTTAAAAATCCTATTTCCTTCAGAATCCAATAACCAGCATGATTTTAATAAATGCCTGTGGGATACTTATTACAGAACTTCAGAATAACTTTGCTCCATTGCCTTTTCATTTTCCATCAGCTTTTCAGGAGTCAATTACCTTTATTTTTGTATGTTAATATTTGGAATGGAGCAGAGCTTTTACCGAACTTTAAATTTGATGGACCAGATTCTCACCTGCAATATAAACATGAATAAATATTGTAAAAGGGACTTCTAGGCACTGTTGGACTGCCCCAGCTCCAGGGCCACAGCAGAACGACGCAATGATAGCCACAAATAATTTACAGCAGCTGGCTTTCTGAATCCATGCTTCCTCTTCCCCAGCTTTAGGGGATGGCAATAGAGGGATACTGCAGGATGCTGCTGCACGTCAGATTCTAAGGTCTGCTTACATTGAGGTATTCCTGATGAGAGCTGTGGTCTGTGCCCCTGCTTCTTCTAATACCTGAAGCTCAATGTTAAGAGAGGTGTCAGACCTCAATAAAAACCTAATCTTTAGTATCAAAATGAAAAACCAAGAACCTAACTGCTAAACTGAAGAACAGTGCTGTTACTGGCACTTTTAGCTAGTTTAGGTTAGTAGCATAGTGGATGATGGGAGGGGAGGGGTCTCTTTGTAAAGATAAAGAAGCAAAATTGTTGGTAGATACTAGTGAACTCACCAGTTCTTAGAGACAAAATCTACATATGGCTACCAAAATATAAATTTTCTGGGTTTAGGAGCTCAGAGCATGCATGCCTCTGAGTAAAACCAGTGTTTAAAAAAGATGCATACCAGATCCACATATATGCAACTATTCAGAAACAAGTTTTTATTTTCCTGTTTTTACGCTGCGCTTTTCACCTTGAAATGGAAATGCTGAAGTTGTTCTAAACCCTATACTTTTTGTGAGTACCAGTGCCCATTTTCATATTTTATACTTTTCTTTTAGCGTGTAGAAGAGCCATACAAATGTATGAAAAGTAAGAAATAGTGACACTAACTCAAAAATGAAACAAGCTAAAAAAGAAAGAGAGAACATTCATATAATAATTGTGTTTCATAACTGTATTGTGTTCTAAGGCCACAGTATTCAGCTGGGGATTTTCCAGTCAGAAAGATATAAATACAGGCTGTGTAGGACAAAGACTGCCAATCTGGTGTTTCCAGAAAATGGTAAATTTATCATATCGTGCATGTGCAGCATGTACAAATGCACCTTTGGAGATGAGTCAGGCTTACAAAGTAAGCATCTGTAAAACCAGCTGCACTGTATAGGTGCAACAGATCATTTCAGTTCTTCCCAGGAGTGTTGGCTGTACTGTGAAAGCACGTAGAAAAGCTTCCTGAAAGCATGTCTTTGTGCATGGTGTCACACAACCTGGGCGTGGGTACTGTGGATTTGTTCAGATTTTCAGATGTTGGCAAAGTGATCTAGAATGACTGCTCATGTGCAGCAGCATCATGCTGTAAATAATGATCACATTTACCAAGATTTGCACAGGCAAAATTCCTGGGTTTCAAAACAGGTCAGCTTATCTATTGCTTTGTCTACTGCTTTTTCTTCTGTTGTTTGCATGTGACTTGTTTGTATTGTTTTAACTGAGTGATAATAGTTCTGTGTCTTCAGATGTGTTTGCCTGATTTCTCTAACAGCAGGACACCAATAAGAAACCAAGTATCTTCAGTATGTCAAAATACACAGTCAACTTGAGTGTAATGATACATGCAGCTAATATGGGTATATGTGCTCCTATAATTACAAGGTGTTTGCTACATCTAAGTGCAATAGCTGCCATAATTGCATTTTAGTTGCTGTAGTTGCATTTTTAGTGTGCTTTGACTGCTTTTAATCCAGTAATAGTACTTGTAGTCCTACACTGACCTACACAACACAAAAGATTATCCATTCCAGTATGTATTCAGGATCCCTGGCCATTTGGCATTGCTGGGACAGGAGCATCCAGCCCCTGTGGGTCCATGCTAGTTTGGGTCTACCTCAATGTACTGAAATTACACTGCACGGTCTCAGTTGTTTCAGTTCCCTCTGTATTGTTTTTAGCTGTCTGCAAACTCAGAAACACAAGTTACCAACTAGGGAAACGTGATGTTATTGTATCAGCTTCCAATGAATGAAGTAAGACCACATTTGTCTTTATGCTCAGCAGCCTTTTAATTTGGCTGCAGTCCACATCCAAGGAGCGTATGTAACAGCCATTGTGACAGCCACATACCAGGCTACTTTTAACTTGCCCTTTCCATACCAGACTCTTTGTATTTCATCCTACAGCTGCATCACTGTGCGCGGGGTAGTCAACATTAACCCTTCATTTTGCCTTTTCTTTTTTGACTGCACGGACCTTTGGGTCTGTATTTGCTTTGAAAGAAAAAAAAAAAAAAGAAAAAAGCAAACATTCTACAAATCCCTACTTACATGGGAAAACTCTAACAGGAACAAGTGAAGTATTTCACTTCCCTTTTCTGTTTCTCACAGGGTTGACTATCAACGTCATGTAAGACGTGGTAACAGTTAAGGGCTCAACAAAAGCTTATTTTCAGAAAACTTGGTAGTATACTAGCTGGTACAAATTAAATAGTAGACAACAGATGATTAAGTATATCAGGACTTCCTAATGCGGCATGCATTCGTCCCCATTTAACCTAGGAATGGACAAGAATTTCCAGAGAAAACTGAGAATTTGACTCTCTGTTTGATACTGCTGTAAGGAATGAGGCCACTTTCTCATTTCCTTTGGCTCCCTCCCCTCCTCTCTGCATCCCCTTTCCAACAGCACAAAACACGCCGAAATAAATGAGTGAGTGCGCTTTTACTTATCCTCACACACCAACATCTCCCTCTATTAATCAATAGTCGTGGCAGACGACTGCGACCCACCACCCGTCTTTAAGCAGGGGGAGAAAAGATCTCCGGGATCTGACCCATCCTGTGTTCCCCAACCCCTCTCAGGCGCGGCTGCCGGACCAAGCCCGTGGCCCAGGGGAAGGGGGCTC
>NW_010307238.1:0-9427 GCF_000700745.2 Antrostomus carolinensis
CAAAACCTTGCCACGCAGACCCAATACACCACCTTAGTCAGATCAAAAGAGGATGAAATGGTACATCCACTCCAAAAAGTTCCCCTCATTAGAAATCAGGAAGTAAAACCATTAGATGCTGCCACAAGTGCTGCCAGAGAGGAAAGCCAAGTTGGGAGAGCAAATACTGAAGAGTTTAACTGAAGTAGCAGTCCCTGTTCTGGGTGACATAGATGCCTGTAAAGAACCAAGAACCTGTAACGACCAAGAACCCAGAACATTTCTCTGTGTCACGTCCAAAACAGTCACAACACACAAGGATGAACACTGCAGCAAAGGGCTGATGTGTCAGCCCTGCAACAGCGGGGTTTGGGTGTAATGAACTGAGCTCGTCAGATCTAGCAGAGCATCTGGCCAGCAGGGTGAGGGAGGGGATTGTCCCCCTCTACTCTGCCCTTGTGAAGCCCCATCTGGAGTACTGTGTCCAGGCCTGGAGCCCCCAACACAAGAAAGATGTGGAGCTGTTGGAGCGGGTCCAGAGGAGGCCAGGAAGATGATCAGAGGGCTGGAGCACCTCTCTGCTGAAGAAAGGGTGAGGGAGCTGGGTTTGTTTAGCTTGGAGAAGAGAAGGCTCTGGGGAGACCTCATTGTGGCCTTCCAGTACTTGAAGGGAGCTTAGAAACAGGAGGGAGAGTGACTTTTGACCTGGGCAGATAGAGATAGAACAGGGGAAAATGGTTTTAAACTAGAAGACGGGCAATTTAGGTGAGATATTAGGAGGAAATTTTTCACCCAGAGGGTGGTGAGGCACTGACACAGATTGCCTGGAGAAGTTGTGGATGCCCCATCCCTGGAGGCATTCAAGGCCAGATTGGATGGGGCACCGGGCAGCCGGCCAGATTGGATGGGGCCCTGGGCAGCCTGATCTAGTGGCTGGCAACCCTGTCCATAGCAGTGGGGTTGGAACTGGGTGATCTTTAAGGTCTCTTCCAACCCAAACCGTTCTGTGATTCTATGATTTTATGATCTTCAACTCATCCCTTGAGCATGTCCAATCTACTTCTTTGCTGGGGCATATATTTGTGCATTGCTATTTGCTCTATAAGGATTCAGTGAAAATATCTTTGCTGTCCATGCTGTTCCTTGGGGCTGCTGGGGATGAAGGGGAATCCTCCTTGGAAGTGTGAGTCTGGCTCCTGGTAATGCAGCGTTCATAGTGTACGGGTGTGTAACAGTGTCTGAACCTGGCTGCTTGGAGCAGGGTAAGGTTAAGTCATCCTCTAAAACTCCAGCCATTCCTTATCTAGGGTGAAATGCCCTTTCCAATGACCCTCTAACCAAATGACCCAACAGTGTTGTTGGGTTGAAATGTAAATCTTTGCTATGAAATGGACATTTCAGCTCAGTGATGTTCTCTTTAAATGCTGGAGATTGGATGTCAAAGGTCAGGTTAGACATCCTACGCTGCCCGTACGAGCAGCAGGAAGGAAGCAGTCACACTGAAGTTTGGCTTACACAAAGTCAGTGTTTGAAACCAGGTCAGCTGAGTTGCACTCTGGAGGTGCCCATTTTTCCTTTGGCTGCAGAGGAAGCCAGAAAGGACCTGGATGTTTGACTTCAGACACTAAAAGGAGAAGTAAAAGGAATCCCCCCCGAGTTGTTGTGAAGGCAAGGTAGAATCATAGAATCATTAAGGTTGGAAAAGACATCTGAGATCATAAAGTCCAACTGTCAACCCAACACCACCATGCCTACTAAAGCACCATATCTGCTTGTCTTTTAAACACCTCCAGGAATGGTGACTCCACCACCTCCCTGGGCAGCCTGTTCCAATGCCTGACAACCTTTCTGGTGAAGAAATTTTTCCTCACATCCCATCTCAACTGCCCTGGGCACAACTTGAGGCCATTTCCTCTTGTCCTGGCACTTGTTCCTTCGTTGAACAGACCCACCCCCACCTCTCTCCACCCTCCTGCAAGGGACTTGGACAGAGCCAGAAGGTCTCCCCTCAGCCTCCTTTTCTCCAGGCTCAACAACCCCAGTTCCCTCAGCCAGGAACTCATCACACTTGTGCTCCAGACCCTTCCCCAGCTCCGTTGCCCTTCTCTGGACACGCTCCAGTGCCTCCATGTCCTTCTTAGAGTGAGGAGCCCAACACTAAACCCAGCACTCAAGGTGCAGCCTCACCAATGCCCAGTACAGGGGCACACAGCGCCATTTTTCTGATTCCTTTTTTAAAGGCTTGAAATGCAGGGCAGATTCCTCAGGCCGAGACGGGACATTTCTGGTGTCCACGCTGTCAGTTGGCAAAAGAGAGCCTGTGGGCTAATGTCCAAACCTGTGCTGAGAAGAAAGGAGACATTTTTTCTGCACAAAATATGTTGCTTTTCCTAATGAATATTGTTGCCTGTCCTTCCTCCTTCCTGCTCCAACCTCTTCCTTGGATAACTTTCATCTCACCGGGAATGGCACTGCTCAGCAGTTTGTTCTGTAGGACATTGCGCTTGTGACTACAAGCTGGACTCTCCTTGACCCAAAGGAAGGATGCTGGGAGGAAGACTGGCAAGTGGTTAAAGCCTCAGCCTAGGATGTGAGCAAAATTTTTCCACACCATTGCAGGTTTATCCAGTGACTTCGGAACTGATGCGAAATTATGATGTTTTGTCTCACTGTAGGCTGTTTTGGAGGGACCTGGGCACGCTGGTGATTCAGCTGTACCACACTGAACTGGGCCATGCAACACAGGTATCTATTTTGCTGCACCAGAGAAGACAGGAAGACAGTTTTCAGGATCAATATATTAAAGATTGAGGCACTGGCTGAGTGGTAGATACTCAGATATGTAAAGGAGACCAGCTCCGGCAGAAGCAAGTGGGAGTCTTTCTGCTGGCCATACAGTAGCACAGGGAAAGCCCATTTATGAAGCCTGAGCGAGTTGTTCCCTCTGTGTGATGCCGAGTTCTTTGGGCCGTGGTCACGTTTGTAACAACAACCGGATGTGGCAAAACCCAAAAGTACAAAACTTCTCTGTTTGTCAGAGAGTATTGCGCATACCCCAGGAGATGCGATGCTGAGCCCCAGGAGTGTGGCACAGGGGCTGTAAGGATGTATTCTTGTGTTTATTCTCAAGCCTGAACAGACCTGCTGTCTAAGGATCCATCCTTACAAATCCAAAGGATAGTGCAAGGAGTGCTCCTGAGGAAACACATCCCAAGAATTCTATGAATGGACCAGCTTAAATGGCTTGGGGAAGTTGTTTCTTGATGGAAAAATATGATAGAATCATAGAATGGTTTGGGTTGGAAGGGACCTTAAAGATCATCCAGTTCCAACCCCCCTGCCAGCAGCAGGGACACCTTCCACTAGACCAGGTTGCTCAAAGCCTCATCCAGCCTGGCCTTCAACACTTCCAGGGAGGGGGCATCTACAACTTCCTTGGGCAACCTGTTCCAGTGTCTGACCACCCTCACGGTGAAGAACTTCTTCCTAATATCTAATCTAAACCTCCCCTCTTTCAGCTTAAACCCATTTCCCCTTGTTTTGTCATTAACTGCCCGTATGAAAAGTCCCTCCCCAGCTTTCTTGTAGCCCCTTCAGGTACTGGGAGGCCGCTAGAAGATCTCCCCGGAGCCTTCTCTTCTCCAGGCTCAACAGCCCCAACTCTTCAGCCTGTCTTCATATATAATCTGTCTTCAAATATAACCAGAAGGTGAAACTACTGTCTAGTTTTGGAATAGTTGTCTTCTACACTGCCTTTGCCCTTGAATTGCCAGTATTTTTTGAAGGCTTAAACACAATTTTATTAAAAACAAAACAAAAAAGTACAAATAAAAATAACCCAAGCCCCTAGTATGGTGTTTGCCTGAAAATGCATTTTCCTCTTTTTCACTGTTTTACTCAGAATATTGGGAATGTTGAATGAT
Source organism: Antrostomus carolinensis (assembly GCF_000700745.2). NCBI lineage: Eukaryota > Metazoa > Chordata > Aves > Caprimulgiformes > Caprimulgidae > Antrostomus > Antrostomus carolinensis. Next base: position 3,903 of record NW_010307238.1, read on the forward strand.
AGTGCAGAACTAGTCTCCAGTCTCCTGGCTGGGATGATGAACTGTGGAGGTGATTATTCCCTCCCCACTAGTTGTGGGTGCTGGAGGGTATAGATGAGGCACTGCCGTTTGACAGTGGTGTTCATTTAAAGGTCTCTGTGCAATTGCCTGTTCCAACCTGCAATCATCTGTGTTTTCATCCCCTATAGAGCAGCAAGCCATGGCCATGCTCTTGGATCAACGTTCCCTAAGTATCACAGAAGTTGGTGCTGAGACAGGATTAGACTTCAGGATCCCTGGTCCCACCACATCCTCTCCCGATTCTGTCTCCCTGGAGAGCTGCTGCCACAACAGGCACCCACTCCTTGGGAAGCTGCTCTGATCATGGCATTGGAGGCAGCAACAGCAAATCTCCCTATTTGCATCGTAGATCATCAATTTTCTGTGAGTGCTGCACAGCACTGGAGGATATAGGATCTGATGATCTCCATTTCTAGTGAGGGTGTGCCCTCAAAGGGTAAAAGTTGTTTTAAGTGTTGTTAAATAATGAGTCATCTGTGATTAATGTTTGACGGTGCAGGCGGCAGGCACTAGGACCTCTGAGACACTGCATCTGCAGCCCTCACCAGAAGAGAAATCAGGAAATAACGCAGTAGCTCCTTCTGGGAGCATGTCCTTGAAAATAAAGCTTTGCTGTTCGGTATGAAAGAGAATTTACTCTCCAGGAATTCAGGAATCTGAGCCTAGGCTTCGCTGTGAGCTACCCCGAGACACCGTTGCCCCTGAGGCCCTGCATGGACAGTGCTGGGAGGTAAGTGCAAGGATCTGTTGGAGTTGCTGAGAGCAGGTGCCACGTTGTGTCCGCTCTGTCAGTGGAGAGGGATGGACGTTGTGTTGTAAAGAGCATTGTGGTCAGTGGGGAAAATGGCCAGATGCCACCTGGTTTTCAGCAAAAGAGCTGTACTTGCCCTTTGTCCAAGTGACCCTTAGTGCATCCAGGTGTTTGTACAAAAGTTCTCCAGCCTGTGTTTCAAAGGTGTGTGCACAATGTACCCGTCTCTGATCTCAGCGCAGAGGTGCAATCTGCCAACGCATGTGTCCCCTTTTCTGCCACTCTGCCGCTGGGTCCTGGCAGCTCCTCGCTTGGGGAAGCTCTGTGCACTGGAAACAGACCTGAACTCCCCAGTTTGGGATTGGGGTGGCTCCACCAAACCCCACTGTGTTTCTGTACTCATCCTCATTGCAAATACTCAGGTTAACAGATTAAAAGTGTAGAACACGTCTAAAACAAAGAGGGAGCAGATTCTCCTCCCCAGATTTCTGCCCATGCATCCTGCTTGTGGGAATGTTCATGGGAATCACATGGACCAAACACCTCCAAGAACAAGTAGTTGCTTTAAGGTCAAGGCATGTGAGTGGCACCAGGAGGAAGGTGATTCACTGCCATTGCTGCTGGTGGCTGGGTGGAGGCACTGGCTGCTCTCCAGGCCCTGCCAGAAGCAGGTATCCATGTGGGGATATGTGTCTGGCACTCTGAGCCCTAGTGCCAGCTGGACAGAAGAGAAGCCGGGCCCTTGGGTGCTCAGAGCAGAGGATCCGTTCCTGCCAACCATCACCTGCTGTCTGCACACAGGAGGAGGACTGAGCAAACAGTTGCTGCTTTTCAACAGAAATTACTGTCCTGGAGCAGTAGAAAGTGATGGACCAACTGTCAGAGCCACTGTCATCCTCCCTGGCTGAGCCACCATGTCCCTCCTCATGCCAGGTTGTAGCGCTGTGAGGGTTTTGGAGTGGATGCTGTCCTTAAGCTCCGTGGCCTTGAGGTCCTCACCCATTCTGAAAGTGAGCTGAGCTGCAACCAGTCACATCAGACTTGGGCTGTGCCTGCTGGGGAACAGGCACAGGTGGACAGAAGGAGAGGATGTCTGCGTTAGCTAATGGTGGCTTCTGGAACAGAAAACACTGCTGCCTGCTAATATTAACCTTGCAACAGCTGCACTTGTCCCTTTTTTGTTGTTCTTCTGGATAGGGACTGGCACAGTAAGTCCTCGGATCCTCTCCGTCACGGAGACAGGCTGGGGCTTACCACCGGTGATGCAGAGAAGTGACCATGACTCACCCTCCAAAAGAGGAATAGAGCAAAGACTGTCATCTTTGAGTGAGCCCCTGCACCTCTCCCAGCCCAGCAGAGCTGGGGAGATATCATCCTGCTCTGGCTAGAAGTTTCCAAAAGGCCAACAGTGGGGTTTCCTGAGAGCAACACAGTCAGCGCTGGGTCCCAGCCCCGAATTGCCCTGCCCAGACTCTCATATTCACTGAGCACCAAGGAAATACGTGCATGGATGAAATCACCTCTCCCTCTCCTCAGCTGCTTCTCTTCTCTGGAACTTGATACTTCCCTGGCTGTTTCGAGGTTGTGAAGACAGAGAGGAGCACTGAGCTGCTGGGACAACTTCACACTATCTCTAGTTCTCTGGTACGAAGGAGCAAGGTGGGAACAAAGCAGCTCTGCCAACGTGGGTCTCATTGGATGGCATCTTTAGCAAAGCTGGAGAATGTGAGTTGTGAGCACTGAGAAATTCCACCTTCCTTTAGAGAAGGAAAGAAAGCATCTGCCACACAGTGACAGAGAGAAATTTCAACTGCAAAATGGGTCCGGAGGAAGGGTGCTGAAATCAGAACAAAACTTACAGAAACCATGACTTGACTTTTAAGAGCATGGTGGGTTTGGGGATGATGCCGTGGTATGGGGATGCACAGCAGCCCAAGCAGTGCCACTGAACACACAGGCTTGATGTCAACTCCATGGCAGGTGAGATGTCCCCCCTCTAGCACCCTGTGCTGCTCAGGCAGCAGGAGAGGATTTGCCAATTGAGTCCCACCATCCACTATTTCAGTTGTTCAAGGAATTATTGGTTCAAGGAACCCTTTGGGAAACTGCCCTCAGGAACAGAGGAGCTGAACAGCTGGTAGCTCTTTAAGGACATTTTTTTTAGAGCACAAGAGCTCTCAGTTCCCATATGGTAAAAAAATTGGGCAAGGAAGACAAGAAACCAGCATGGCTCAGTAAGGACCTCCTGGTCAAACCAAAGTGTAAGAAGAAAATGCACAGGCAGTGGAACCGGAGACATGTACCTTGGGATGCTGCCTGGCTGTGTAGAGATGGGATCAGGAAAGCTAAGGCACAGTTGGAGTGGAATTTGGCAAGGGATGCGAAGAACAATAAGGGCCTCTGCAGGTACATTGGCCAGAAAAGGAAGATTAAAGTAAATGTCCCTCCCCTTAAATAAGACAGGAGAGATGGTGACAACCAACATGGAGAAGGCTAAAGTACTCAACTTTTTTGTTGTTATTGTTGCCTCAGTTTTCAATGACAATCTCTCTTCTCATGTCTCTCAAGCCCCTGAACCTCAAGGCAGGGACTGGGGGAATGAAGTCCCTCCCATTGTAGGAGAAGACCAGGTTTAAGACCACATGAGGAACCTGAACATACATAAGTCTTCAGGATCCAACAAGATGCAGTACAGGGTCCTGAGGGAGTTGGCTGACGTAATTGCTAAGCCACCTTCCATCATATGTGAAAAGCTGTGGCGGTCAGGCAAAGCTCCCCGTGACTGGAAAAAGGGAAACATTGCACCCATTTTTTAAAAGGGTAAAAAGGAGGACCCTGGCAACTACTGACCTGTCAGCCTCACCTCACCACCTGATAAGATGATGAAGCAGGTCCTTCTGGAAGATGTGTCAAAACTCATTGAAGACGGGGAGGTGATTAGAGACAGCCAACATGGCTTCACCAAGTCATGTGCCTGACTAATCTAGCAGCCTCCTACAATGCAGTGACTGCATCAGTGGACCAGTGAAGAGCTATGGATGTTATCTACCTGGACTTCTGTAAGGCCTTGGTATGGTCCCCCACAACAGTTTTATCTCTAAATTGAAGAGACAGGGATGTGAGAATGGACTATTCAATGATTCTATGACTGCTAGATGATAAAGAATTGTCTGGATGACCACATCCAAGGAGTTCCAGCCAATGGCTCAATGTCCAAGCGGAAAGCAGTAAGAAGTAGTGTCTCTCAAGAGTCCATACTGGGATGAATGCTGTTTAATATTTTCATCAGTGGTATATAGTGAGATTGAGTGGACCCTCAGCAATTCTGCAGATGTGACCAAGCTGAGTGGTGCAATTGATTCACTTAGGGGAGAAGATACGATCCAGAGGGCCCTTGGCAGGCTGGAGGAGTAGACCTATGTGAACATCATGAAGCTAAACAAGGTCAAGTGCAAGGTCCTGCAGCTGGGTCAGGGCAGTTCCCAGTACCAGTATAGACTGGGATGAATGGATTGAGAACAGCTCTGGAGAGAAAGACTTGGGGATACTGATGGTTGACAAACTGGATGTGAGCCGGCAATGGGCTCTCACAGCCTAGAGGCCAATAACCGTGTCCTGGGCTGCACCCAGAGCAGCGTGGGCAGCAGGTGGAGGGAGGGGATTCTGCCCCTCTGCTCCGCTCTCCTGACACCCCCCCTGCAGTGCTGCCTCCAGTGCTGGGCTCTTCAGCACAAGATGTGAACCTGTTGGAGGGGGTCCAGAGGAGGCCACAGAAATGGTCCAAGGGCTGGAGCACCTTTGCAAGGCTGAGTTGGGGTTGTTTAGCCTGGAGAAGAGAAGGCTTCAGGGAGATCTTCTAGCGGCCTCCCAGTACTTAAAAGGGGTTTGTAAAGGACAGAAAAAAACCCTTTTTCCCAAGGCTTATAGTGACAGGACAAATGGCCGTGGATTTAAACTGGAAGAGTGGATTTAGCTTGGATATAAGGAAGAAATGTTTTACAATGAGAGTGGTGAGACAGTGTCCCAGGTTGCCCAGAGAAGCTGTGGCTGCTCCTCCCTGGAAGTGTTGAAGGCCGGGTTGGATGAGGCTTTGAGCAACCTGGTCTAGTGGAAGGTGTCCCTGCTGCTGGCAGGGGGGTTGGAACTGGATGAGCTTTAAGGTCCCTTCCAACCCAAACCAGTCGGTGATTCTGTGATTCTATGACAGCAGCGGCGGCCTGAGACAGGCCAGCTCAGCCCATCTCTCCACAGGCGCCTTTGGTTTCTTCTCTGCAGGTGGCAGCAGGAGAGGAGAGGGAGTCCCTGATGCGCTGACAGCTGACCATGTCTGGGGTGAGCAGGGCTGCCACAGGGATGCCAGTGCTTCCCCGGATGACCCTGGGGTGACATGTCTCCCAAGGACCACTGTGGGGTGAGGGGTGCCCCTTGTCACCAGCCAGGGCTTCAGGTGGTCCTTGGGGGTGGCCCTGATGGCTGTGGGAGGTGGAGAGGTTGCGTCACCAAGCACGACCACACCAAGCCCAAGGCCCAGGAGCTGGCCTTCCATAAGGGCGACGTGGTCACCATCATTGAGGCCGTGGAGGTGAGCCCGATGCGTGGCTGGGGGACGTGTTGCCCCAGAAGGGCATGGAGGGGATGGGACAGTCGCATCAACTGAGCTGCCGGAGACAGGCCTCTGCCATCCCAGGGGGATCTGCCCCCCTCCCCTTGCTCT
>NW_010307238.1:9468-12887 GCF_000700745.2 Antrostomus carolinensis
CAAGGGGGCGGGGGAGGAGGGGCTGGTGGCTGCCAGTGCGCTGCGAGAGCGCGGCGCCATCCGCGTCGACCCCAAGCTCAGCCTCATGCCGTGAGTACAGCTGGGGGGAACTGGGGGGCCCAGCTCAGCCCTCGGGAGCTGCGACAGTGGATGAGTCCAGTCTGTTTCCCCCCAGCCAGGTTTTGGGTGGGCAGCCAGGGGCAGAGCAGCCTGTAGCCATGCCCTGGCCATGGAGGGATTTGCTGGGGCCAGTGCCTGGATTTAAAGACCCCCAGTTGAGCCCACCCAGCTTGGATGGACCTCATGGGGAAGGTTCTATGCAATGGGGTCTATGTAGCTTTGGCGGGGGCTCTGCTCTCCCCGTCTTGCTGCTGGTGCTTGGGGGATGGTCCCTCTCCCCAATGCCCCTCTCTCCAGCTGGTTCCACGGGAAGATCTCAGGGGTGGAGGCGGTGCAGGAGCTGCAACCAGCTGAGGACGGGCTGTTCCTGGTGCGTGAGTCCATCCGGCACCCTGGCGATTATGTGCTGTGTGTGAGCTTTGGCAAGGAGGTGATCCACTACCGCGTGGTGCACAAGGAGAACACTCTCAGCATTGACAGCCAGCAGTATTTCTCCAACCTCATTGACATGATCGAGGTGAGACCCCCATCCCTGGGCAGTGAGCCCCACCAGTGCCAGTCCGAGGCCAAGAACCTCATGGGATCACACAGAGCAGTGGCAGGTCCCTGTCCCCTTCTCCTGTGGTTTTCATTGTGTTTTGTTACCTGGTGTATTTCTCTGTCCCTGCCAAAGGCTCGTGGTTCCTACTCAGTTTGGGATGCAGTGGACAGGTCTGGGATGCCCCAGGGACATCCTCTGCCACGAACCAGCCATGCTGGCAGCAGCCCCAGTCCCCTGCCCAGGGCCACATTTCCCCCCATCCCGGCTCATCCAGTGCTTCACGCAGCAGCAGAGCTTAGGGCATTTGGGAAAATTAAGATCCCAGCAGCTTGTGCCACCCCTAGATCCTGGACAAGGTCTGAGACCCTCCAAGGCTTTGAGCCATTTTGCCACGTTTCTCTCCCCAAGTGCCCCTCTCCCCGGGCTGCTACGTTAGCTTTTGGCCTTCCAGTGAGCTCTTCCCCAGGGTCTGGCTTCACCCTGTCTCATAGCTGCTGCCCGTCTCCTCTCCGGGGGTTGAACTCTCATATGTTTTCCACATTTAGAGACAACTTCTGCTTTTGGGTGGGTTCTTTCCCCTTTCAGCTGTCCTGGCCCCACTCTGTAACCTCAACAGCCACCCGGCCACTTCCGCTCCATGTCACCTCTGCAAACCACCCTCAGCTGCTGCAGCGCCTGCCAGGGGTTTAACCCCATCAGCTGCCATCTGGCTCACCAGTAGCATCCCATATCTCCCATGGTCCATCATGGTGTTTCTCTGGCTGTGCCTGGAGGGGAGCAGGGATGAGACATGGGCTACGAATCACGGTGCTGGGGGAAATGCAGCATTTCACGCTGCCCGAGCTGAAGGGACCCCGGGCCCTTTGAGGGTGGCAGTGGTGGTGGGGTCTTGCAGAGCATCCCATGGCTGTTGCCCGGCTCCACACCCCAAGCTTGGGAGTAAGAGGTGTCATTGCCACATCACCTCTGTCTGTCCATGCCTTGACAGCACTACATGAAGGAGCAGGGAGCCATCTGTACCAAGCTGGTGAAGCCCAAACCGAAAACCGGGATGAAGTCAGCTGAGGAGGAGTTGGCCAAAGGTAGGGGATGGCAGGAGAGGGTCATGGTCCAGGTGTTGGGGACAAGGCATGGCCCCACTGGTGGCCCCTGCTAACCTGTCCTTGTGCCTATGCCCAGCCGGCTGGTTGCTGAACCTGCAGCAACTCACACTGGGAGACCGCATCGGGCAAGGCGAGTTCGGAGGTAGGTGAGAAGATGGGATTGGAGGTTCCCTGGCCATGGGCTTCCCCAAATGGCACCCTCAGACATCCCCTCCCCATCCCGTGGCATGGGGGGCTCATCCTGGGTCAGCCTGATGCGCTGTGTTCCCTCCCAGATGTCCTGCAAGGCGAGTATATGGGGCAGAAAGTGGCTGTGAAGAACATCAAGTGCGATGTCACTGCCCAGGCCTTCCTCGCTAAAGCGGCTGCCATGACGTGAGTGCCGCATGGGGGGTTACGACCCAACCCTGTCCCACTACCCAGGGACAAGCAGGCACCCCCTTGACCTGGATCCCCTCCATTTCAGGAAGGTCCGGCACAAAAACCTGGTGTCTTTGCTTGGCGTGATCCTGCACAACGGCCTCTATATTGTCATGGAGTTCATGAGCAAGGTGAGACCACCCAGCTGGGCCAGTGGGACCCATCACTGCTCAGATTTGGGGACAAAATCCCCGTTTGAGGAATGAGTTGGACAGATGTCGCTCATGGCGGCCTCCACAGAAGGCAAAATCTCTGGGCAGCCCCATCCTGTTGGTCCTTATGCATTTCTCCTCCTCTGTCAGGGCAACCTGGTGAACTTCTTGCGCACACGAGGCCGAGCGCTCGTCCCGACCCAGCAGCTCCTCCTGTTTGCTCTGTAAGTCCATCTCCTCCTCTCCGGGCTGGGGACCGGTGTTCTGTGTCCCCCAGGGCAGCCCCAGGAGACAGGCAGTGACACTATACCCTGCTTCACTCGGCCGCGGCAGGGCAGGGGGCCAGGGCATGGACTGACGTGGCCCAGGGCATGGACTACCTGGAGTCCAAGAAGCTGGTGCACCGGGACCTGGCTGCCCGCAACATCCTCATCTCTGAGGAGAACGTGGCCAAAGTGAGTGATTTTGGCTTGGCCCAGGTCAATCCCAAGGGTGCGGATGCCAGTTTGCTGCCTGTGAAGTGGACGGCCCCAGAAGCCCTGAAACACAATGTGAGTGATGGTGGGAAGGGAGCGGGGACCAGGGGCTCCTCCCAAAGCACCTCGTCCCCTTGGGTCCCCCCTGCTCATCCCCTCTCCCACTGACCCGTCCCTGCCCCATGGTGCCTTCTGGCACATCCAGCCCCACATCTCCTGTTGGAGCTCTGTCCTGACCAGCCCTCACCCTGGTGCGGAGCAGGGATCGGGGCGGCTCTGGTGGGATGCAGCAGGATGGACCCAGAACCATGCGGGTGATAGGAAGGGAGTGGGGGTCACACCGCAGGGTGGTGGGAGTGGCAGGCGAAAGGCGCTGTCTCCTGTCTCACCCTTGGGGGGGAGGGATGGGGACCCAGCGTGGCCCTGGCCGGCATCAGCCTCCCCTTCTCCTGCTGCCACAGAAATTCTCCTCCAAGTCGGACGTGTGGAGCTACGGGATCCTCCTGTGGGAAGCCTTCTCCTTCGGCCGAGCACCCTACCCCAAGCTGGTGAGTGCTGTGCCAGGTGACACCATGGGTAACATCCCACTGACAGCAATGGGATGGGG
>NW_010307238.1:12897-17696 GCF_000700745.2 Antrostomus carolinensis
CAGGACAAGCCCCTGGTGGGGTGGGGAAGGGAGGGTCCCAGACTGCTGCTCCATCCTGCCAGAGCCTGAAGGAGGTGACAGAGCTGCTGGAGCAGGGGTACCGCATGGAGCCCCCCGAGGGCTGCCCACCCACTGTCTATGCCCTGATGAGGAGCTGCTGGGAGCTGGAGCCAGGCAAGCGGCCGTCCTTCAGAAAACTCACCGAGAAGCTGCAGAAGGAGCTGAAACACCTGAGGGATGTTTAACCCCCATCCCTCTCCCAGGACCTGTGGCCAGAAGCCCCCTGGACCCACGGGGGCTGGGAGCAGCACAGCAAGGGGTGGCTGCGCAGTGGGGTGACCCACGGCACTGCTCTGTCCCAGTGGAGATGGGGCAGCAGCTGGGAAGGTCTCTCCTCTCCCGGGACACCTGAAGAGGAGGCAACAGCTCCCTCCATACTGACACGGGTCTTTCTTCCCACCACGCAGCCCAGAGAAGATTCCCATGGGGTCAATCTCTCCTGACCCACTGGGGTGGGGAGAGCAGCCCCCAAGGGGGGCTACACCCCACACACCCCACGCTCAGCCCTGGACGGTGGGTGCTGCACATGGGGTCCCTTCGAGCTGCCCCTCGCGGTGACAGAGGACAGGACATCTCCACTAACTGGAGAATGAAACCCCAACCCCGACACAGCTCCGCTCCAGCCACGCAGCCCCGTGCGGGGACGCCGGGCGCAGACAGCTAAACCACATGGATTTGGGCTTTTTGATTAAACCAAAGAAATTAGTTCAACAGTATCTTTAAGCCTCTGGGCTCAAATTAGGCCTATCCCTCGCTTGGGGTTGGCAAAGCACAGGGGGGGCTCGGGATCTCCGGCCCTTGGAGCCCCCGCGCAGCCCAGCCCCGCTGCCCTCGGGCTCTGGGCAGCTGGGGATTATTCTTTTAATCAGAGTCTCTATGGGAATTGCTTGCACAAAGATTACGGGAATGAGGCACGTCCTCTGGCAGCGGGAAGCCCCCGGCACCAGCTCCCAAGCAATCTCAACATCTCGGTGGAGCCGGGATTAATGGGGGCAAGGGGCCGCACGCACGCGTGTGTGTTTCTGCGTGTGTGTCCGCCCGCCGCCTCGTCTTCCTTCCAGTCCTTTGACCCTTGATTGGTTTTTTCGGCTAATCCTCTTGTGTCTCCTCTGCACCGACTTCTTGCACCTCCATGGGTGGCTCTGGGTGCACACGGCGCAGGGCTCCTCACAGCAGGATCCGGCCCTATGGGTGCTGCCCTCCCTTGGTGCCCATGCATTGGGGGTCTTTCAGCCCCATATGGGGTGTGCTGGGGCTTGGTGGCTCCTTCCACCTTCCCATCATCTCGATGGGGCAAGCACCTCACTGTCCCCCAGCACCACCATCCTGCTCAAGCACCCCTGGGTGCAGCGAGTGGCACAAGAAGGTCTTTCCACCCCAGTGGCTGTGGCTTCCCCTCCTAATGCCGTAATCCGGCCCTGATCCGCAGCGCCCCTGGGGCAGCCAGTCCTGCTGACCTTGCAGGCACCGGCACTGGGCAAGGGCCCCGTGGTGCCAGGCACCATGGGGCAGGGGCTGCCACAGCCACCCACCATGGTCTCCTTCTTCATGGCCACCCTGAAGAGCTTTCAGGGAAGGAGGAGAAGCCGCCCAAGGGTGACAAGGTGGCCACTCTGCCCCACAGCATGACCCTTGAGGAGCTGTACCAGCAGCAGCTGCTGGAGGAGAAGTAAGGCTTTGCCAGGGCTGGAGGGTCACTGGGGTCCCCGGTGACTGGGATCCTACTCACCATGGGCTGTCCCTGGGGTGTGACAGGGGCAGAGCAGGTGCCCTTCGGTGCCTCTCCCCACAGCATGGGAGGCCCCTGTGAGAGCTTGCATGGGGCTGGGACAGTGATTCTGTGCGCCATAGGTGACAAGGGGCACCCCCACGTGTCATTCCCCCAAAGTGATGGGTGTCTGGTGCCAGCCCAGTGACCATGGAGCTGAGGGACGACAGGTACCAGCATGGGATTGCATTAAGGTCCCACCTGCCTGGGTCCAGGTGCTGTGGGGACCGGGTGGCCCAGCATCTGAGAGCTGAGAGGCCACAGGAGGAGAAAGTCCCTCCAACGAGCACCTTTGCTGAGCATCTCTGCTGGGTGCTGGGGCTGGAGGGGCAGGATGTGGCCTGTGCCCCCAGATCCCCATCACAACCCTCTTGCAGACCTTTGCATCCTCTCCTCCTCCAAGCCAGTCTGGGGCTGGCACAGCCATGCTGCTGCTGGAGTTCCAGGGCAATGGTGGGACAGGGGTGGTTCTGCTGGGGGGGCGGCAGTGAGGTGTCGTCTGCTGCTGCGGGATAGAGCAGGACAAACCTTTGTGCAGAGGAAGGCAAAACAGGCCATTGTGCAGATGCACCTGCAGGACAAGTACCCCCTGGCCCAAGGAAGGACCAGCCTGCCCATGGTGGGACCTCAGGCATCTTCCCCCAGACCCTCCATTCTCAGGAACAGTCCCAGGCCAGGCAGCTGCCAGGACCCCCGGGACGGGAGATGATTCCTGAAGAGGGCAGCAAATGGCTGCTGTCTCCATCCGCACCATCCGCCTGTCCACGTGTCTGTCCAGCGTCCGAATCTGGAACCGGACAGTCCTGGTGTCCACCCAGCATCCCAACACCCCCGTAGTGCCCTGCTGGCCCCGAGGGCCCTGCTCCCCCTGTCCCCACCCCATAGCTGGTGGGTGCCCAGGTTTGCCCACACAACCCAACACCACCTCCCACCCATGTGCAGGACCAGCGGGACGGTGCTCAGCTGCACATGGCCAGTGGTGCTGCAGGAGCTGGGCACCATGGTGCACAGTGAGGAGGAGGAGGAGGAAGATGGTGACACCATGATGCACAGTGAGGAGGAGGAGGAGGAAGATGGTGACGCCATGGTGCACAGTGAGGAGGAGGATGGTGACACTGGGGCCTTGACCTTCCTGATGAAGCTGTGGGAGGTGGACCTGCTGGTGCTGCGGGACCATATGCTGGGAGGAGAAAGATGGTGACACCATGATGCACAGTGAGGAGGAGGAGGAGGAAGATGGTGACGCCATGGTGCACAGTGAGGAGGAGGATGGTGACACTGGGGCCTTGACCTTCCTGATGAAGCTGTGGGAGGTGGACCTGCTGGTGCTGCGGGACCATATGCTGAGCACCGTGGATGAGGTGAAGGAGAAGTGCACCTTGATGTAGCATCACTGTCCCCCTGTCAGCGGCTGACACCAGCATTGTTGGGGCTCAGCCCCTGCTCCCTGGGAGAGATGGGATGTGGGTGTTACAGGTGCCATTACCTGGGAGTGGGGGTTCCAAGGCATCCGCTGGGTTTTCCTCCCCAAAACCATTCCTTGTTGCTTTTTTGGGGTGCACTGGGTGGGTGCTAGGGTGCAGGATGCTTGGGCCCCCTCCACCTGTGCTGGCCAAGCCCCTCCCCATGGTCCGAGCCCCTGGTCGGGGTGGGCAGTGATCCCTGATGCTCTGTCACCCCAGGAACCAGCCCCAGGGCCTCACGCTGTTTGGCTCCATAAACGCAGCGTTTGCAGCACCAGTCTGGTTTTCCTGCCGTACCCCTTGTCTGCAGGACCCCTGTTCTGGGCAGGTGGGGGGGGACAGGATGACACCACTGCAGCAGGACTGTCCCACATGCCCCTGAGCCAGCAACTAGCCCGTTATGCTCGGACACCAGATCCATCCCCTGATTCTGTGGCAGCTCCCACACACAGTCCCACCCCAGCGGTGCCCAGTGACCTACAGGACATCCCTTGGTGGCAGCACCGAAGAGGAGGTGCAGCAGTATTGAACCCCCCGTCCAGCATCCCCCTCCCAGTGCAGGCAGCGAGGGGATCCCTTTGGGGACAGGGTGTGCCGCTGCCTCTTGCCCCTCTGGGGACTTGCTCCCCTCTCGCGGGCGTTCGGCAGCAGCACTGGCTTACACGCTGCCGCGCCGGAAGGCTGGGGGCTGCTGAGATCACTAATACCTGCCTATTTTAGTGAGGCCTAATCTGCCTGAGTCGCCTGTCCCTGAGGACTAAGCTAGCTGAACCCTTGTCAAACGTACCGCCAGCGCTGGCCCCAACGGCACCTCCCAGCCGGAGCGGGAGCTGCTGGGGAGTCACGCTGGGTTTGCATGAAAGAAAGGACGCACTGAGCTGCCTCCGTCCATCTGCTCCAGAAAGGCCAGCGGGACGGCCCTGCCCTGGGCTGCCCACGGCTGTGGCGCTGGGGCCAGGAGGGCGGCTGAATCCAGCAGAGGTTGGGTGGGAGTTGTGCCATGGAGCTCATCGCTGTCACGACAGCCATAGGTCTCAGCTACTGTTGTTGGAGCATCTGGAGCTGCAGCAACTCCAGCAAGGGGGTCCCTGGGTGCATGAGGTGACCAGCTCTCCCCAGACACCCACCCCTCCGGGTACCAGATGTGGGGCTGGTGACCACTGGAGCATCTCAGGGAGCAAGCAACAGGCACATCAGGGTTTGACACCTGGGAGCCTCCTTGTGTTTGGTGGCCCCAAAAAAACCCACCCCCCCCCTCCCTGCCATTCCCTCCCTCCCTGCTATCCCCACTGTCCCTGTTGTCCCCACTGTCCTTGCCATCCCCAGTCTCCCTGCCATCTCTGCCATGACTGCCATTGCTACTGTCCCTGCCATTGCTACCGTCCCCACTCTACAGCCTTTCTTCAGAATTTGCAAAATCTCCCATTTGGGCACAAAAATCAACCCATGTTGCCGTGGGATGGGGTGGCCCATGTCCCCACCAGACCCCCAGTCAGGTCCGCAGTGGG
>NW_010307239.1:0-27021 GCF_000700745.2 Antrostomus carolinensis
AAGGCTGTGCTGCCATCCAGCGAGATCTGGAGAGTTGGGCACAGAGGAAGCTGGTGAAGTTCAATAAGGGCAAGTGTAGGGTCCTGCACCTGGGGAGGAATAACCCCAGGCACCAGTACAGGTTGGGGGTTGAGCTGCTGGAAAGGAGCCCTGCAGAGAAGGACTTGGGAGTACTGGTGGATGACCAGTTGACCATGAGCCAGCAATGTGGCCTTGTGGCCAAGAAGGCTGTTGGTATTTTGGGGTGCATTAAGAAGGCTGTGACCAGCAAGTCGAGGGAAGTTCTCCTCCCTCTTTACTGTGCCCTAGTGAGGCCACATCTCTAGTACTGTGTCTGACTCTGGGCTCCTCAGTTCAAGAGAGACCAGGAACTCCTGGAGAAAGTCTAGTGGGGGGCTACAAAGATGATTAGGGGACTGGAGGAACAAAATGTTATATAGATATTTTAAAATCACAACAGGTCCATCTTGGGGACCTTATTAATTTGTATAAATATCTAAAGGGCGGGTGTCAAGAGGATGGGGTCAGACGCTTTTCAGTGGTGGCCAGAGACAAGGAGACAACAGGCACAAGCTGGAACACAGGAGGTTCCACTTAAACATGAGGAAAAACTTCTTTACTGCAAGGGTGCCAGAGCACTGGGACAGACTGCCCATGGAGGTTGTGGAGTCTCCTTCTCTGAAGATGTTCAAAATCCACCTGGATGCTCTCCTGTGCAACTTGCTCTAGGTAAACCTGCTTTGGCAGGGGGGTTGGACTAGATGATCTCCAGAGGTCTCTTCCAACCCCTACCATTCTGTGATTCTGTGGCAAATGGTACCTCTCAGCCTTTAAAACCCATAAGACATTGTACACAAGAGCAATCCCTGCCCTGAACCACACCACCTCCAGCCATGTCTTTGGTACCCAGCAATTGACCACAGCTAAGTATGTCCAAAACTATCTTTGTGTTCTCCTGTTGGCGTCCCCCTTTTTGCCTACCAAACCCCTTCAAAATGAGGCTGACACAACATCTGCTCAGAGTGCTGTCTTTTATTTCAGAAGAGGCCCAAGGAGCTGCTGGCACATGGTTAACAGGACAGACCTAAGGCCAACGGGGAGGAGGAATGTGGCAGAGGAACATCTGTGCCCGAGTGCTGCTCCCTACTGCAGCTCAGCAAAAAAAAGGTAGCATTTGTGTGCTGTTTCGATCCTCATTACGCTGTTTGGTCCCAGGGAGTAGGTCACCTCATCCTCGCTCACCTCCGATGGCAGGATGATTTCCTTCGTCATGTTTTTGTAGTTATACTCCTTCCCTCTTGCTGTAGCGTGCTCTTCCTCGTGCTCTGCTGACACCTTCACCTTCCTGTCTTTCACCGTTACAGTGACTTCTTTGGGGTCAAAACCCTTCACATCCACCAAAGCCAAAAGCCTGTGATCATGGTAAGAGTTCAATATCCAGTTATGTCTTCTTTCCACGCTGGAATGAAAACAAGGACAGCCTTTCAGTCCATCTCATAGAGGAATGGGTGGACCACCTTAAGGACAAGAGAAGTAAATAGGAAACTATTGGATCTATCTTCATGCTGATGCACAAGCACTTGGGATGGTGTCTGCACCATCAGAAGGAGCTCCCACCTGCATGCCACAGCAGTCAAGAGAATTTCAGCGTCTCCTCTTGGGATGGGGCACTTGTGGAGCTGAAAAGTTCTTTCACCTAAACACAGAGAAGCCAGTGCTCCTCTGTCACATGTACATATGTCCACAAAGCCACATGTGTCTATCTTACACCTCGCCCTACATTTTAAAGGCATAGTTACAATAGATCACTTTGTCCAGTTAGGAGTTTTGTTTAAAGTAACCAGTGAACAGGAGATGCATCTGGCAAAAAAACCCAAAATGCTTCTGCAGAGCTGGGCTGGAGGCTCACTGAGCCACTAAAATGATTTCTAACACTGTCAAACAGCCACTCTGCTCAATCAGAAGGCTGTCTCTTTTTCAAACCATCGGTAAAGTAGACAATGGAAGGGTCACCTCAGTTATAATAGCAAAATTGGACAAAAGGCACCAAATTAAAAAGAGAAAGGGTGTGATGGAAGAGGAAACAGGGCAAGCGATGAGGGAACCGGCATGACCACTAAGGTGAGAAATCCTTAACAAGTGGTTTATTAGCAAGATAGATACACCCATTTCAGCAATCCTACTTAAAGCCTGCAAGGATTCAACCTGGTGTGGTGATTTTGGGATGTGTTTCTGTGTGAGCTGGTTCTTCCACCTGCCTCTTTGGTCTTTCTATAATGCTGGTTGGAGGAGAAGAAATGTGCTGAGAAGAGTTGGTTCTTCACAGCATTTTTTGTGGGAAGTGGATGGCCGAATTCCCTGGCATGATGGGCTGAAATTCTGCTGTGATGTGGTATCAGATGGCAGTGGTGTGGACTCATGTTCAAACCAACAAGTTATCCCAAGCATGGCAGTGCTGGGGGGCCTGGCACTCAGGGAGATTGAGCCCCAGCATCCCATGGCCCATCCTGAGACCCCCCCCAGCTTCCATTCAGAATGAATTTCAATTCCTTCACTGGCATTTTGGTGTGAAATGATTCTGCAAGAGGATGCTGCACCTGCCCAGCTCTGGTACCCAATGCAATGATGAAAATCTGGACGCAGCCACCAGTCCTGTGACACCTGAAATCTGCTACTCCACAGCTCTGTGTCAGCTGCAGCTATCGGGTAACTTTAAGTAACCCCACAGCAACTTTTGTTTTTGCTGAAGTCAGTGTAAAATTAACCCAGAGGTCAGGCTTTTTTCCTTTTTCCTCTAGTCTTATTGCACCCAGTAGATAACACACGTGGCCGACTGTGGGGTGATACCTGCTGCTCTATGGGTAACAAAAATGTCACATTTTTAATTGCCAGGATGAAGGTCTCATCACCTCCAGGTGCAACACAAGAGAACTTAAACAGAAGCTAGAGTTTGGAGGGAAAATACCAACACCATAAATGCAGCAAGAGCTTCTCACTGCTGCTGATGACCAAGGGACTTCTTAGCCCTTCCAGCCTCTCAATATTTGGCTGTGCCTTAACCCAAATGGTACGGTTTTATCATTCAATAACTCCCTTCCTGTAGGGCTACCTTTGGGTTTTACCTCTACCAGTGTCAGTCTTGAACTCCAGTAACAAAATAAAATCATCACACCAGTAGTCAAAAGGGAGATGTAGAAATCATGACACTTATTCTTTCTACTGTACAAGGTGGGAAAATAGGGACATGTCTGCTGCACTCCACCACATAGAGGCACATATTGGCTACTGATGAAGATAATGACATGTTAAACAGACTTAAACTGAATTTACTTTGAAGGTGGACTTTGTTCCATAGCTGAACAGCTTTGGATCCAGTACTTTACTTTAGAAACAGTTTGCGAGATGGTTAACGTCACAAAGCCATGGTCCAAACCCTTTCTGGCACAGGTGCTGCCTGCGTGGCTCCTCTCGGGCTGCCTGGCTGAACAAGCCATGCCTTCCCATTTCCCTTTCAACTAATTTCTCAGAAAATGGCTATTTCTGTCCTGCTTATCTGTTTCCACCTTTGCTCCTGATACCGATGCCAAACCTCCCTCCATACTGCCTTAAAGAGTGTCAATGCCAGCAGATAGCAGGCGAATATCTGTTACCTGTCCAGTTCTGGTTCCACATCCAGCCTTGGGGTGAGGGCCCTTCTCCCCCAGGGGCACAGGGCCAGGCTGCACAGGCAGGTCGTAGATAGATCCTCCCGGAGCTGCTGCAGGTGCAGGTCCAGCAGTCTCATCTGCCTCCGCATCTCTCTCTCCACCTGCCTCAAATCCCGCTCGGCATCTTCCAAAAGGTGGTTGTGCAACGACATCATCACACTGCAAAGTGCATCGGGGCACGAGTGTGGCCTCAGCAGCCTGCACTCGTGGGGGAAAAAAAATTGCCTTGAGAGCTTCCTCCAGAGGTGAGTATGTAAGCAGAGCCACCGGTGCTCCTGCAGCCTTCCAGTGGGCACCTTATGACATCATGGGCCTGCTGACACGTCACAGCTCCACAGTCACCATGGGAAGTGCAGCCCGGGTCCATTCACAACTGCATCCTTCCGCTGCAGCTCCCACCCGCCTACCAGGGGAGCCCATGGCAGGGGGACATGCTGGGGGGCTTGGGGCATGGTGGGGGTGCAAGTGCAATGTCCAGGCAGCAGGGCCATGGGCCATCAGGGGCACAACTTGGGTGCGGCTTCATGCACAACGTTGCTTCAGCGAGTTTGTGATGCTGTCCCCCTCTCTTGCCCTGGCACACCTGCGAGAGGGAACGCAAGCCACCCCTCTCCACTCCCAGGCAGAAATCCCCATGGACAAAGCCCAGGTGTCCACTCAAGCTTTTAAGCATGGTCTCCTCTTTAAACTCATGGGGATTCCCATTCCCAGGTTCTGACCACCTCTGCCTTGGGAGAAGGGAAACATGCAGTGGGCTGCTGCTGACCTGCTGCAAAACTGCAGCCCCTGCAGCCTTCCTGCTCCTCGCTGTTTTGCTGCTGTTTACCACAGCCCTAAAGAATATGTGTCACTTAAGGAGAACTGCAATTGCTCTTCATGTTTTTTCCTTCTTTTGCAAGTGTTTTGCACAAGGTGTTGGATGTGCGATGCCTACACACATTTTTCGCTGACACACAGCATGGTGTTAGGCAAAGGCTACCAGAAGCCTTGGACTGAACATGTGTCAGGCTGGTCTGCAGGGCACGGGCACCCCCAGGAGCACCCCCAGCCCCCCAGTGAGTGCCAGGGAAAGGTGAGGTGCTCATGGCAACTCCCACACAGCTTCTTCCTGGTGGTGCACCTATCTCCTCATCCTGCTGGCTCTCTTCTCCTGGGGTTTTCTCCAGCAGCTAAAAGTTTCAGGTGTGACTTCAAACCCACTGCTCCCATCAGCAACTTCTCCCTCTGCCTGTTAGCTATCTGCATTTTTTTTTAAAAAATGGAAAAGACATGACAAATGGTTAAAAATGTGCAGAAATGGGAGGTTCTCTTTACATCCCTTACTGACAGCTGCAGTTGAGGGAACACTTTGAGAACATGCACCTTCAGATGTGCTTTCATGCCATATTAAGCAAACAAGGTGCTGAGAAAAAGCAGACCCAGGTATTTGCTTCCCTCCCTTACAGACATTACTCTACAGCTTTCATCTGCCCATGCATCAGAACAAGGAGGTGCTGTCTTGGCAAGAGTGGGTGACATGAGGATTTCAGTTGATGGAAGACAGCAAAAAGGATGCTGCATCCCACAATTACTTTACAGAGAAGGAGATGGCACACGTGCCCCACACACTCAGGGCTCTGCTGCAAGTGCTTATCTGAGCTGACAGTTTTACCTTTGCAGATCCTGCGTGTGCTGGGATCTGTTTCCTGCTCACTCAGTGAGCTTGGGCAGGGAAGCTGCAGTCATCACCTCCTGCCTTGAGGACTTCTGAAATCATCGTGTCCTGTCAGGCTGTTGCATCAGTTTTTCCTGAGAATGAATCATAGAATCATAGAATGCTTCGGGTTGGAAGGGACCTTTAGAGGTCATCTAGTCTAACTCCCCTGCAGTGAGCAGGGACATCTTCAACCAGATCAGGCTGCTCAGAGCCCCATCCAACCAGACCTTGAATGTTTCCAGGGATGGGGCTTCTACCAACTCTCTGGGCAACCTGTTCCAGTGTTTCACCACCCTCATTGTAAAAAATTTCTTCCTTACATCTAGTCTAAATCTACCCTCTTTTAGTTTAAAACCATCACCCCTTGTCCTATTGCTATAGGCCCTGATAAAAAGTCCCTCCCCAGCTTCCTTATAGGACCCTTCAGGAACTGGAAGGCTGCAATAAGGTCTCCCCAGAGCCTTCTCTTCTCCAGGCTGAACAGCCCCAACTCTCTCAGCCTTTTCTCATAGAAGAGGTGTTCCACCCCTCTGATCATTTTTGTGGTCCTCCTCTGGACCTGCTACAGCAGGTCCATGTCTTTCCTGTGCTGAGGGATGGGTTTCAGTGTCAGCGATGCTCGTGGCATGGATGGATTTGCCTGGCTCCTGGAAAGGTGCCTGTGGTGTACTTTAATCACAAGCAGCATTGACATCAAAGTCTCTGGGGTCTAATACTGCTAGAAAAACTGAGAGAAGACTACAGGAGTGGGCAATGCTTCATGTTTCAGTGAAATCTGGTCGTTAAGAACTTGCAATGGATCAGTATCAGTAGGAATGCATAGTCCTTGTGTATTTAAGAGAGCAGGAGAAGACCCCTCGGGAGCTTTGGAGCTGCTGTACCCTGCTGGTACCCTCCCCTAGAGGAAGTACCTTTTGCAATTATTAGCTGTATCCAAAAGCCTAAGTAGCCCCAGACAAGAACATTTCCCCTGCAGCCTCCAAGGAGGCACAGCCGAGCTGGCCCCAGGGCTGCTCCCGCGGGGCTGCCTGCTGACCGCCGGGAGGGAGCTGGACCTGCTGGCAGCTAAGCGGGGAGTGCAAAAGGGGAACCCAAGAACAACAAAGGGGAGTGGGTCACATCTCAGGTTGGACAAAAATGCGTGAGGCTTCCTGTTGGACATTGCTGACATTCAAACACTGGTGTACCATATGCAAGAATAAATTAAAACATTCAAATAACTTTATACACCTGATTACATTTACATATACCAGCAAGGAAAAACCTTTGTTAAAAGCCAAATGCTTAATACATACTTACAAAGCAAAACTTCTTCACAACTCCCACTTGCCAGTAATGATACTCACCATCAGCCTCTGTCCCATCATCTCTGATAAGTGCTGTAGCCCAAGACAGGAGGAACCATATGACCTCAGACTGGCCTGTGACACAAAACCTAATCCCAGTCTCGGCAGCACCAAAACCCTTGTCCCTCAGGCATCTGCAAACTGGTGAGCTGGATGATGTGTTATTTTCCCAAAGTGAAATATGAGTTTGGCTTTTCAATAAATCAAGAAAGCCAGCTTATATTATATTGAATGGTAGCTGCATCCAGAAAAAAAAAAATGCTTTATGCTTTATCACTCAGAGAAGTCATCACTTTTTCAGTCTGAAGACAAATCTTTTCTTCAAAAGCTGAATTCAAAGGCTGCCAACGTGTGTAGTGTCCCTCCTGTATGAAGTCTGTATACCTTTCTGATGGCAGTATTTTGTCTTTAAAACTCGTAACACTCTCTAGTCTCTTTGGCTTCACATGAAAGAGTCTTTCAGGAAGTCTCTCTTGCATGGTGAGAATCTGAATCCTTTATTTCACAGAGGAAGTTTTGTTTGCCAAGTCCCATCTGAAGAGACGAACACTCGAACTGAGCATCAAGCTGAATCTTCCTGTCAGAGTCCTGGGGGTACAGACTGAAGGAGCTGTTATGAAGCAAAGATGCCAAACACAAAGATGTGTGTCAAAATAAAATTTCTGCAGGAAAAGCCACAGCTTGAAAATGATTTAAAGTTAAACCCCTCTGCTGCATGGAATCAGAGGGTCTGAGGATTCACCATGTGCCTCGCAGGACAGCGGGGAGGGTCTGCAGGCAGGGGTGCCCGTGGGTTGCTGCCTCCTTCGGGATGCATTTTTATGCCAGGGATGTGAGCTTTTCCCCACAGGCATGCTCACCCAGGGAGTTTGTTCCCAGATCTGGAGAGCATTAGCAAGGCCTACAGCCTTGAGCACTGAGCAGAGGGACCTGCACGCACCCTGGATCATTTCCAGGGCATCACCACACATCCTACGCAGGACAAATAGGTGCCTGTGGACACCAATCAGCCAAGTAGAGATTTGCTGAGCTGCTGCTCTCCTCCTCTGCCTCCTTTCCCATCCCACCATCCCGGGCTGAAGCGCAGCGTGCAGTGCTGCTCCTGGTGCGGTGGCTCCACTTTGGGAGCAGCGCCTGCTTTTCCTCACCTGACCATGTCCCAGAACCTCCTGGGAAATCCTGCAGTAGGACGAAACGCCATGCCAGTGAGTGGCCTCTGTGAAATCAGTTAACTCAGGGGTGGCAACGCTGGTTTACAAAGTTTTCCGGCAACACCCGTGCACGGAGCTGCTCGCCCCCGAGGGCACTGTCACACCAACTGCCCATCTTCACTTACATTTTCAATCAGTGTTCAAAAATCTATCTGCAGGCAGAACATTTTCTTAATGCCCTGACAGCTGGGCTGTAGTTTTTAAACCAAAAGGAAATACACAGCTCTGAGAGTAATTTGTAGCCTTGTTTCCCTTTACTGCAGCAGCTAAGCAAGAATCGTATGCTGGCAGCGTGCTTTTTTTCATGCCTCTATTGCTGCTTGTAGTTAAAGCCCCAAACTTCAAACCTTTGGTCTTCTCCGTGCAAACCATTCACTTTGCACTTATAAAGCATGGATGAGTGGCTACACTAGATAACTTAGTAGCTATTTTTCATCTTATTTTTTACCATCTTTCTATAAAGATCTACATAGTGATAATACTTATGGTGACTTCCTAAGGGACGAGCAGAAGTGTGAGCCAGCTTTGGCTGTGACAAGTGACTCTCTTGATCATCTGGACTTGAAAACAGTTTTGGAAGGCAGTTGTTGCCCCTTTCTAGCATTTAGCACTCTTTGCAGATTACAGCCACTGAGTATTATAAATTCAGTTTCAGCATCCTCAGTCATACATGATCATTTCCAGGAGTGTC
The DNA here is from genome assembly GCF_000700745.2 of Antrostomus carolinensis. NCBI lineage: Eukaryota > Metazoa > Chordata > Aves > Caprimulgiformes > Caprimulgidae > Antrostomus > Antrostomus carolinensis. The sequence continues at coordinate 8,652 of NW_010307239.1, forward strand.
CCCATAGAGTTTACTGTCTGGGGATGTCAGTTTTAGGAAAGAGACCTCAAAAGCATTCAGAGGAGAAAGACTGATCTGGTTCTCTTGGCAAATGATGGCAGCGGATGGGTTGCCTGGTATCCCTTTCCATGCTTCAATCCCTTTGGATGTTGGTGTTATAGAGAAATTCATGGTCTTAATGGTTCAATGGAGTCAGATCCCATCTCAGCCTGGTACATAAAACCCAGCAAAAGTTCACAATATAAATCCCCAAATTACTGATGTCACCTTCTCCTAGTACAGTGAGAGGAATGGGGGACAGGTTGGGAAGCAAGCAACCTGCCCAGGTGGGTAAATCATAAAGATAAGGTTTGTCACCAGCCACCCTTTTGGGGGGAAATGTATGACTCGACAGTGATACTACAACAGTGCCAAATTGGATGGAGCAAGTTTTTTCCTTACAGATGCCAAGCCAACAGTCTGGGACCCTGTGATGCACTGAGATGCTAGCGAGTCCTTCTGAGCCTGGGCTTAACATAACTCAGTAGTCTGGAGAGAGGTACATAGGTGATCCATAAACTGACCTCAGTTTTTTGCTAAACACTCCAAACCATCCAGAATGTGGGTCTTGCCTCCCTCTGCCTTCTCTCTGCCTTTTCTCCCAGCTTCTCTCGTGGTCTTGCCTCTCTCTGAAAAGACCACATTGTAGTTGGCATCTTCTGCAGTGTCACCGTGAGTAGGTGACTAGTGAGGCAGCTAAGGATAGCTTAAACAACTCAGTGCTCAGTCAAACTCCCCCAGCCCAAAAAGCCTGCTCCAGACTTGCTATTGAGTGGGAATCAGCTCGCAGAGCCACAGGGTCTTCCATCAGCCTCTGGGCTGACAATGGGCTATGGGCTACTCCACTCACTGCGGTGTTTGTCATGCTAAACTACCCAAAAAGATAGAGCCTGCACAGTGCCTTCTGAGAGAGATGGTGGCCATGGACTCCACTGGGAGGGGGTTTCACCTCTTTCCACAGAGCTGGGCTAGCTCCCCAGCCTCTTCCAGCCCACCTATGGGCTGCAGTGAGGGCAGTTCCTCAGCTATGTCTTTCTACCACATATCACCAGACAAGGAAAACACGCAAGCTCTCTCTCTGCCATGGCTGTGAGGTCGACCCCTTGAAGGCTGGTACTGTGTCTTAAGGCATCACCATAAACAGGTGAAGAGACTTTCTGAGGCTGCTGGATCTCCACCAGAGACCTGCATCTGCTCCTGCAGAGCAACAAGGGAGACTCAAGGCATCTCCAGGTTAAGAGAATGAAAATATTGCAGGTGGAGCAGCTAGGAAGGCATCTCTTCAGCAAAGCTGTCATGAGAGATCACCAGCCTTTGCCTTTCATCCCCTTATCAGGGGAGGATCAGGGTGGGAGGGCACCTCTTCCAGGGCAGCACCATGCTGGACCACCTCCAGCTACTCCACGTATGGAGTTGGTGATCTGTGGAGCCAGCACAGGAACCAGCCAAGTAAATGGGAAGTGGGGCCACACCAGTGTGAAACAGCTTCTCCAAACTGCCTGATACTTTTTCAGCACTTCCTGAAAATATGCAACTCTGTAATAAAGGGTGGGGCTCCTGACTCAAGCCCAAGGAGCCATTTAATTTACAGAAGCAGCTCACTCCTGAGGCAAGCTAATCTGCAGTGCGTGAAACAAGCATTTCTTGATGGGTTGCTTCCCACAGCAAGAGCTGTATCCACTCCTCAGCTTTCTCCTGAGCCCCCCAGCAGCAACATGCTGCCCTGGCCTTGAACAGCCTGGAGATGGGAGTGGACTGGATGGCTGAGCCAGGGTGTGAGAATCACGCTGGGAAACGTCACCCACCATGAGTAATGCTGCTGGTGCCTCTGGGACGTATCAGGAAGAACTTTGTGGTGCAGGAAGGTGAGCTGCTCTGTAATTATTTCCTGTGAGCTGTGGGAGAGTTTGCCTGCCCTTCTGGGCACGGATGGGTAATTGTAGGCAGACACTGGAGGGGTAACCAACCACGTGCAGATGACTCGGCCAACGTCACCACTCTGGTGCTAGTGACTTCTCAGGAATGGGGAAGTGACATCCACATTTATGTGGGTCTACCTAGCTGGGCCTGCTTGAAAGGGGCACCAAACATGGCTGAGAAGGTATGTGGATGGATGGGAATTGCTTTGAGCACAGGTCAACTCTACCTTGAAGGTGTGTGGTCTGTCATTTCAAGAACCAGCTCAGCTGCATTTCCCTAGGGGAAGGAGGGACTTCTGCCACATGGTGTGTTACTTCAGCTGCTGGTGGGGTAGTCCCAGTACTCGCTTTAGCAAAGAGGGTCTTTCAGTGGTTCTCCTTCACTGCAAGTTACCTGGTGCCATAAATGCAATCTACAGGTTGCTGGCAACACACTGATACGTAGATGCTGTGTGTTACTGGGCCATGAAGAATTACCAGGGTAAAACTGCTGTGGTATGGCGCAGGCTTCAGCTTTATCAGGTCCCTGCCCAGTGAAGTCAAGGTGAATTTTGACTTCTGCTAAGATCAGGCAATGAAACATATTCGGGGCTGTCAAGGAAGTGAGTCCACTATCAAGCCTAACTTGCAAATGCTGTTTTGAAATTGTCTTTTCTTATCAGTGGAATAGGACATCCTCCTGCTTTGAGTCTGCTGCACTCCTAGGGAGCCTGCACAATCAGATCTAACCTGGCATGAGGAAGAGGAGGAAGAGGATGAAGGAGTGCATTACTACAGCATCAGTCTCTGATCTGGCCTTTGTCAGTCTCATAGATTGTCTTGAACTCACTCCCACAGTAACCTTAAAGGCAACAACATCCCAACACAGCTAAGTCAAACACCCTGCAGGTTCTTTGGCTCTTTGTTTCTGAGCCCTTTAGCACCCATGGCTGTCAAGATCTTCCTGACACCCATGAACCTGGGAATCTTTCTCTCCAAATGGGGAGGGATAGTGTCCATCCCTCAGAGTGGAGGGATGTCCTTCAGACCACTGCTTACTGCCAGGTGTGACTGCCTCTCCCCGTCCTCAGTGCAGAGCCAGGCACCTCCCCTTTAGAGTCTATCTTGTCAGGGGAGTCTATGGAGAGGGACTTTAAGATACTTTATATGACATGAAACTTAAAAAAACCCTAAAAAAACAACAAAAAAACTCCCAAAGAAATCCCAAACCCCCAAAACCCAAAATCTAACCCTAAGGGCTGGAAGCACTGCTACCTTCATTACCCTTCCAAATATAATGCCTGAATTAGCCCGTTCTTTCAAAGCCTCTCTTGGACTCTTTTGAGCAAGAACAGATCAAATACAGCAAGTACTGATTAATTCAGAGTTTGGTCAATATATTTTCAGACCTAGTGGGTTTTGACAGTGTCTGACATTCTGATTTACAGATATCAGCCAGAATCTCTTTAACACCCCAACCACATTAATAAATGTGGTGTAAGGATATAACTTTAAGCCCAGTCTGGACTAACCCTTGTACAGAAAGCCAGACGTTGTTCAACTGAGAGTGCGACTGCATACAGAGTACTGCAGCCACACACTGAAGTCAGGTAACCATGTGCTCAAATGAATAAAAATGATCATTTTCGCCTCTCCTAATTTCCATATGGAATGGAAGTAATTAGCCATGTAACTGTGCACCTATGTGTCCAGCCAAGCATTGCTGAAAGGCTTGGAGCAGACCCAGGGCGTCAGGCTCCAGCTCAGTCTCCTGCTCTTTGGAGTGGCATTGACTTCCCATACAAGCCAGTAGAAATAACTCCTGGGGATGGTATTTCTGGATTCTCAACACACTGTTTATGTAAATGAGACGATCTTTTTATATCCTCTTGGTTTTACTGACATATTTAACAGTCTTTAACCATCATGGGAAAAGATCATAGATATTCATGTTATATCGACAACTGTTTTTTATGTCTTTCCTCAAGGAATTCTTTCTCCACTTGAAACTCATAATGGAGCAACTGAGTTCCTTCCATACAAATTTAAATGATTTGTTGAATATTTTACACTGACTCATTCTGCTGCTCAGACACACTGACGCTTAGTTAGCTTTAAAAGGGTTTTCTCTTCCTTGTTTTCCTAGTGCTCTCCTAAGGTGTCTTCCTTTCAAATAAAGCTTCCTCTTGGGCTCTTTTCCACTTCTGCTCTCCCACTGGCACATAGCGGCAAGGACCTGAGAGCAGGGCCAAGCTTTCTTACACCTAAATGAATAAATGTCCTTCTTCGTAACAAGGCTTGATCTAAGCAAGCCAGGTGGAAGAAAATAAGTGTAACCCTTCTCTTTTATAGCAAAGCAGCTAATTAATTGCTGACCTGCTCATGGTATTATTCACTCCAGCTCTGCATGTTTGAACACAATTAAAGCAGTGACAGGTCTTGCCCCAGCACATTTCAGGGCACCACGGTATCCAGCATCGTTGCTAAAGATACTTTATCCCATGTGTACACAGGATCCTGACTGAAACACCCTGTAGCAACACACCATGGAGAGCAAAACCCCATGGGGTGCCTGTCATGGTATGATATCTGTGCTCATTCACTAAGCTTGCCCTTTCTAGAGCCTCTTCTATCCCCAACATCTCCCCACTAGCTCTGCCTTTCGTTCTGCTCACTGCTCCTCTCATGTGGTAACCTCTGCAGCAGCCTGGCCGTGCTGACCTTGCCATTGCTCCTGTGCTGACGGGGCAGCGCAGACTGCTTGGAAGGGGCACTCACAGCAGCTGCTTGCCATCATGCAGGTTTGGAGGGGGTGATGCTATGGAAGAGTTCCTCTGTCCCTCCATCAGGCCAGTCCACCCTTCCCAATGGTAGTATCAAAAAGATGCTGCAGTGCTTAAGGAGAACAGCCTGCTGCTTAAATGGAAATTTCTTCTCTCTATCACTACCACAGTAATTTCCAGGCGCCCACATTTCACACAGCACAAACGGGAAGACTGCAGTAATCTTCAGGCCCTAAAACTGCTCAGAAAATCCCCTTGCTTCAGCTTTTGTTTTCAGCCAACATTACTGTATACTCCCATTTTGTTCGGAGAGCTCAGCAAATGGCAAGTCTGGAGTCCAGAAGAGATGTAAATAGTGGAGCAGCTGAAGACGGCTGCTATCTGTGCTTTCCAGCTTCAGGTGAATGAATGAGAGAGGTGGGTATGACCCAGCAGTGCACAACTTGCCCCAGAGGGTACAAACTCCCCTTTGAAAACAAGTGACAAGAACTACTGGTGCCTGAGCAGTTAAGTACGTAGTGTATTTGCTGGGTCTTGTTCTTCCATTCTGGGTGTCTTGTCTACTTAAATATAAATAAAGAACAAAATGTTATTCTGTATTAAAAAAAAAAGGCATTTTATTCTGTTAGTTAATAGTCTGACATCCAGTTCTGTTCAGGACAGTCCTCTACAAATGAAATTGAGCTTTGCTACAGGAGTAGAAATCAATGTGCTAGTGCAATGGAAGAGAGAACTCTTTTAATGAGAACTCTCTTATTTCTACAACATTCATGTTCACTTCAACAGAAAATAGTTTATATGTGCCAAGGCCGCCTTTTGTTTTCTTGCACTTGTTGGAGATGTGCCCAGGTTACTCGAATGCCAGTGAAGACCTCCGCATTTCCATCAATGTGCTTAAGAAAGTACCTCCCCAAAAGACGGTGTTGGTGATCAGTGCTGCTGCCCTGGAAGACGATGCTGAGCATCCAATGGGATGTGAATGGGAATTCCCTTTGTGGCAGGTGCGCTGGAATGGCTGCAGCATCGCTGAGCACAGGAGGAGACTTGATCCCTGTCAGCAGGGATCACTGGGCTTCTTGAGGCTTACACAAGGATGCTTGGAGCTGTGTGAGTCTCAGAAGTCACATTTCCTTGGGAAAGTTGATTATTTCAAACCTTGTTTCATTCCAAATCGGAACATAGCAGAAATATCAAAACCAAGCTTATTGAAGTCCTTTGTTTAGGTGCTGATGTCTTGATATTTTATGAGATTCATATCAAGTTGAAAAAGATTCAAAGTGCTTGATAATCTGTCATATCTCAGTTAAATCAGCGATTATGTGAAACATTTCCACCCTTGTCTGTTCTTCTAGGAAGAAGAAAATCTGTCAGTTTTAATGAGAAATGAGTTACCAAATAAATCTATACCACTCACCAACACTGGCTGGACACTCCAGACTACTGATGTCTTTCTCTGGCAGTCAGTTCTCACCACCAGCCTCCCATCATTTCTATGACAGCTTCTCTCTGCATGGATGGAAAACAGCATGGGCTCTGGCGATGACAAGAAAACCCCAACCCTAATTTCATCTTCCTTTTCTTAAGCTTTTCTTCTCTTTTTAAAGAAGGATGAGCAGTTCTTGTTTGCAACGAGGATCTCCCCAGCAAGGTGCATCAACCACAGTGGTCCAGAAGGATGAGCCATGCAGCTGTACAGGTCCTATCTCACGACACTACGTGTGGGCCACTTTTAGCAGTGGTGCAACAGCAGCTGTGTCAGCCTTACTTTCTCCAGTGACTCTCTCCTGTCTAGGGCAGCGCTGCCTTCAGAGTGGGGACAGGCAGACAGCTCCTGGCTGCAGTCAGTAGGCACCTCGATGGGGTTCACTCACTTCAGAAGGGACCTCTACAGCAAACACATCTACTCCCCTATAAATGTCCTCGTGGACAGTGGAAGACAGAGGTGTTCCTAGGACATGGTTAATCCCACCAGAAGCTGTACGGCTGAATCCATCAGGTCCCCAGGTCTCCCCACTGTCCATAAAGAAGATGCAGGGAACTAGTGGGCATCCACACTGTAAGAGCAGGTGAGGTGGATGCTGCTTTCTGAGTCATGAAGTGCAGAAACCAAGAGATTTTGGATGTAACCTTACTCCAGCTACCACCACTGGAAATGCTTTCTGTGCATGTATGTACTCCTTTTTGAAATGTGGAAAACTTGCTCTGAACCATGAAATCTCCAGATGTTGCTATAGGTCTTGCAAAGTTTTCCTTCTCCAGAAACTATATTGGAAGAAAACAATTTTCTTTAAATTAACAACTGAGTCTCTGCCATTACAGAATGTCTTGGTGCCCTTCCTCCCCCAGCATCACACAAGGACACAGCTAACAAGCACTGCTAGACCAACAAGGGCAGAGCTAGTCTAAACCTGTCAGGAATATCCAGGGCTGATTCCATACATTAATTATATGTTGTGTAAAAAAGGATTTCCTAAGAGTTTTTTTTAAGTTAAACTGAAGATCTGGATCTTTCCTTTTTTGTGTGGTCAAGGGACTAGATAAACCAGAATGGAAAATCCTGTAACAGCCACGCTTCACGTATCAGCATTGCATATCAGCATCTTCTCTGGAGTGCCTCCCTTGCCATGTAATGAAGCCCCATATTTCAAAATGAATCTTTCTTCAAAGGAGCATCCTCAGGCTTAACATATATTCTTGGTTTCTCTTAATTTATTGCATATCTTTGAAGGAGTGGGGATCCCAGGGTCCATCTTCGGAGTGCTAATGGCTTTTAGCCATGATGGGTCATCTTGACGGGTGGGCATGGAGGAGCAGGAAATGTGCTGGGCAGGATTTTAGACATAGTAAGGAAGGGTGGTGGCAGGCAGGAATTTGCTAGTGCTGTACCATCAGGGGATACCCACACAGAGGGAATTTCATGGCGACTCTTAAACCATGGCCAGTTTGCTCTGCCCATTGTGCTCATGGCAGCCATCACTCCATCTCTGTGCCTCACATTGCCCATTTTTGGAAAAAGCTACTGAGGAAGTGTACAGACAAGCAATCCCGGCTATACCTGATGTCTTTACCTGTCTTATCCCAGTCACAAGCTGGACTGACAGATGACCTCATGACAAATGAAAAAATGTGTCCTTGGTGACTCCCCAATCTTTCAGCTACCAGTTTCCTTCTAGAAACACCTGTGTTCAACTATGAAGTAGCCATAGCAAAGAAATGAATCATAGAATCACAGAATGTATTGGGTTGGAAGGGACCCTCAAAGGTCAAATGAAGTGTCAAGAGGATTAAGATATCACAATTATGGCTACTTAATACAGAACTGAAGGCTTTAACATGTGCATGTTGACACTGTGCACCTGCAGCTTTAACATTTTCAGTTGATTCACCTGAGCTTTCTGGAGAATCCCCACACAGAGAAACTGCCTGAGGTGGCAGCATGCCTCCATGAAATCTCTGCTGGCAAAACCCACCCTAAGACTGAGAGCAAAAGAGTGGGACTGGGTGGCCCTGCCTCCAGAGAGTTAGTCTGGCTTAAAGCTACCTTGTTAAAATCTCATCATGGGCAAGGTGAGAGCCCAGGGAAGCAAGGCTCTTTCCTAAGAACCTAATTAAGATGACTGCAGGCGTGTGCTAGCAAAGCAGCCTGGTCAGCCCTTGCCTGAACACAGAAGTCAGGGCTTCAGCAGTAATGTGGACAGGACCCCAGTGTCGAGTCCCCAGGGATGGCTCTGGGAATGGCTTACAGTCCCCTGAGGCTGCACTGCTTTAAAATGGGCTGTGAGTCATTTCTTGATGCTTCAGTTCGGAAATGAATGTGCAGTACAATTTTGCACAGCAGTTTTTGGGAAATGCCTGGGCTGGCAGGTGTGACAACTCTCTTACAGGTGCCTGCTCTGCAAAACTTCCCCAGCACACTGTGAGGTTTCCTAGCAACTTCCTTCCACTGCCTTTGTGCTCAAATTTGTTTTGAGATGTGGGCCATCATAAAACAGTATTTCTGCCTACTTAAACTAGTTTAGTTCTTTTATGCTGGCAAGGCAAGTGCAGTACAGCAGTGGTGTCTGATTTATATCCTTTTCAGCTATTCCCTCCAAAACTAACAAAAACCTGAACCAGTGTAGGTGGGTTTCTTTCCTTTCCTTTTTTTTTTTTTTTTCCCAATAACCAGATAACCAGTACATTGTTTAAATTGCTGAGCAATAGGAAAACTCCAAATCCATCTTTTAAAAAAATAATACACAGGACCAATATTTTCTCTGATCTGTGCATCTGTTACATTCTTGCTGAGCTCCTCTGGCATACCTGAAACCAGCAGATGTTGATCATGTGCTTTGGACAACTCTTTCCAAATACGTGAGGGACATTACATTTTTGAGCCAAAAATGCTCTTAAAAATCAGCAAAACCAAAGTATGTAATCCATGCTAACCTTTGTGTGCATGCATGTGTATCCAGTTTAAAATTGGCCATAGGTATTATTTAAGTCTGTAAATTCACTGCTAGCATCCAGGTTTGAATACATGGAAGCTTTTATTCAGTATTTTGTACTGGCTCAGACAGTATGAAAAGAACCAGGGTGAAATGACACCCTTAACTAGAAAGGAAGCGAGGGAGCAATTTGGTGAGTGGAGCAAACCTGAAAGAGTTTGGGTGCAAGGGGATGCAGGAGAAAATCCCAGCTTATCCCCATCCTCTAGAGCAGCACTGAGACATTATTTGTTACTGAAGGCATTCGCTGCACAAATACATATTTCTTCAAAGATAGCAGAGGGGAAATAATCACTCCCCCCTTTCCTTTAGCAACTGGAAAGCAGATGCCAAGTGCTTCGGTGTTTTCCTTGGCACCTGCGCTGCTCTGTGAGCTCTCTCTGAGAGCCATGAGCAACTGAAGTGCAGGAGGAAATGTGGAATCGAGTCCCTGGTGCTGCAGCCAGGCTCCTTCCTGCCCTCAGCGGGACCCATCCCTGCCTGGTGCTGAACAAATCCCGTATTCACGGGGCTTGGCATCCCACCTGGGCATGGCTGAGCACAAACCCAGCCCTTACAAAACCACCCCATGTGAACTCTCTCCCTTCCTCCCCAGGCTTGGCTGCCACCATGACTATTTTAACCCAGCATCAGGCATCTCCACCAGAGATAAGCTGCACTTACACCCTCGTGTGTGTTGGGGGTTTGCCAGCTCCTGCCATTTTCTACACCTCATTGCTACAAACCATTGTATTTCTTGCTCAGCACTAGTGTTCGCACCAACGTGGCTATGTCAGCTGTTGGCATCGGTTGCAGAGATCAGGGCAAACTTCCAGAGCAGATCAAGCCTTGGATTTCTATCAAAACCCATCTGTTCCTGGCTGAGAGTTATTCCCACCATCTTTATAGCTGAGTGGGATAATGAGCCAGTGAACCCACAAAGTAGCACAACATGTAGCTCTTTTAATAGTCTTCTTTTCCAGAAAGTCAAGGCTGCTACCGCATTTGGTGTACGCCAGCCAGCCCAGCGTGCCAGGAGGACTTCTAGCTGAGACTGTCAGTTGTTTTTAAAGTGTTAATGCACTATTGACATTTGAAAAGCAATTTAATATTTCTCCTGTGACAGTCACTTCAATACTCTGGAAATAACTTGTATGAAACAGCATACGACAGCCACAATGCTTGTCCTTTCTGAGATACCCGGGCTAGATTTGGGTAGAGCTTGTGCCAGGCAGGACTGCAAGGTGAACATCGCAGCAAATACACCTTCTCTGTCAACCTAAACCCACTTGTTAATCAGGCGTGTGCAGGAGGGTTAGCCTCACACCCAGGTGCTGCCTTAGGAGTGCTGTAATTAAAGAGCAGAGAGTGCTGTTGCGGCAGTGCTCCCTCCACAGCGAGCCGCAGCACCAAGGGTTAACACTCTGCTGCCTGCCTCCACAAATCTGCATAATGCCTTGCGTTTGGCAGCTCATTTGCATAATTTTAAATGACTCTTTTGTCTTGAAAATAAAATCTATAACATCGCTTAAAAAATAAGTGGTAGATATTAACATTTTGTATACTAAGAAGGCTCCTTTAAGTCTATTTGTCTGAACTCATCAATGGAGGTTGTAAAAATAATTTTAACCGAGCAATGTTGTTGTTTCTTTATTGCAGAGCCTTGGCTGTTCTTTCCCGGTGCCATTTTCACTACCGTAAATAAGGTCTAACCTGCTCACCCCCCCCACACGGAGGGGCTGAGGCTGGCCTGCATGCTCAGACCATCCAGAGGGCTCAGCAACTCCAGCCTTTGTGTGGGGGCACCAGCCCACCCCTCTAACCAAACTGGAGAAACAATGCCAGCAGCTGCAGGTTGAATCCCTCTCATCAGCACATCCTTACCAGGATGGACTTACCTCCAGCCTGTAGATGCGTGCCCAGAGCTGTCCACATACTGGTATGAGCTGTGTCCTACCTCCCACTGCCACGAGGGACATAGCTCACCAGAGGATGGATAGCTATGTTTTGTCAGTGGAATCACACTCCCAGCTCTGTTGACGGCTGTAACTAAATCTGCACTGACTACAGCAGGAGATTAGACACCTAAATTCAGGGATGTTGTCTGGATCTGATAGTGACAAAACAAAGGGAAATGGCTTTAAGCTGAATGAGGGGAGGTTTAGATGAGATATTAGGAAGAAATTCTTCACTGTGAGGGTGGTCAGACACTGGAACAGGTTGCCCAAGGAAGCTGTGGATTCCCCCTCCCTGGAAATGTTCGAGGCCAGGCTGGATGAGGTTCTGAGAAACCTGGTCTAGTGGAAGCTGTCCCTGCTGATGGCAGGGGGGTTGGAACTAGATGATCTTTAAGGTCCCTTCCAACCCAAACCATTCTATGATTCTATGATTTTATCTGATTCCCCCTTCGAGTTCAGTTGACACCTGAGAGTTGGTCTTTGCAGGCTGAGCACTGTTCCTCTCAGCCCTCCTCTCCCTCACCTTGGGAGACAGATGCAAAGCACAGTGTCTTCTACTTGCAGTGATGTGTTTCAGTGTAGAAGAAGGGGCTATTAGCCTCAAAAGGCACTTCAGCATATTTTAATTCATAGTTTATCAGAGCAGAAGAATAAATCCTAGGAAATAGGAAGCCAAATGAATAAGATAGGCATATAACAGTAAACTTACCTGTTGTTATGACTGAAGTCTAGCTGAACTCCCGCCCCAGTGCATCATGTCCTATAAATTTCTGTACATTCCTCAGGCCAAGACTTGTAATTTCTGCATTAAAAATTTACAGCATTTCTAAATGGGAGATGCCAAAGCAATGCACTTTTGCTCTTGACTTTGCAGTCCCAAAAACTGGGCAACACCAGAAGACATACCCGGCTTGATGGCAGCTCCTCCCGGCAGCGTGCCCAGCAGGCGCTCTGCCCAGCACAGCAGCCAAGGAGCTGGAGGGCTCGTGGACTCCTCCCCTGCCAGCCGGAGGGCACCGTGTCGGAGAAAGCTTCAGGCAAATCTAGCTGGGTCTAGGTAACTTGTACGAGCTGTACAAGGAAAAGGACAAGTGCAGGTATGCAATCCTGAGTGAACAGATCTGTCAAATGCTAACAAGTTTCTACCTGGCATGTTTACTTCAGCTTTTCTTTTGCCCAGTGCTCATAATCCAAATTCAGGTGAACTTCCAAGTTTCCTGCAAGTATTAATATTCTGAATTCCCTCTTTCAGACTCTAGTAGCATTACAGTTTTCAATACACTGTTTCAAAGACGATTTAGGGACATTTTTTTTCTATCTTCACCTTTTGCAATAGCTGAACTTTTTACTTGACACTTCTGTTAAAAATTACACAAAGGCAGATATGCAGTATGAAGCATTATAGCCCAATAATTAAAGCCTGATAAATTTACAAACACCTCAGTTCATCTTGGTTTATAGCAGTAGGAAAAGTGTTTCAGCACTGAAGCTACATCACCATAAAAATCTTAAAACTTTATTTCATGAGACTTTCACCTGTTAGAGCTCCCTCTCTTCACATGAAGTCAACTTCTCTTTTTTTTACATTTAATCACTTCTGCGCCTGGTTGTGATGACCCACTACAATTATGTTCTCAGCTTAAGAACATGCTACAAGGACATGGAGGAACAGTTTAAAAACAGTTGTCCTATTCTATGTAAAAGTCCTTACTGATTTAAGGGGGGAAAAACAAGGAAGAAAAAAGCTCACAAGATTTTTAGCAGAGTGGTGAGGTCTTTCCTGAAAGCAAAGCCCATCATTTAAAGGCAATGAAGTGGTCCAAGAGACGAGAAAGTTTTCACTTGTGGAGAGCTGTATTTGAAGCCATGTCTGCACGCCTGTGCTGGGAGCCTCTGGCTGCTGAAATGTGGAAGAGCTATTTCAGAAGAGCTCATGCATTTGCAGCCCCTGTGTACACTCATTCGGCACAGGCCAGGTTTCTCCTGAACAGCCACTGTTTGTCACTTCTCAAATGACACAGCCTCATGTTTGCTGAAAATGCCAGCTGTAAACGGAGGCTGCTTTGGAGCTGTTTCACGAGCAGCTCAGCTCTCTCTCCACGTGCCTGTGTTATCGTTCAAGGCAGGAGTTTGGGCTCGAAATTCATCTCAGCACCCAATCCTTTGGAGTTGACTCCTCTTGAATTTTTTTGAATTTTTATAATGTTTCAAGTGGAATTAAAATCAAATGCAATAACTACCTACTATTTCTTTCTATATTATCAATAGCTGTCTATGTTAGGTGGCTATTTGATGGCAGAGGAACAGCAACTAGAAAGTCAGATAGTACACAGGAAGGTAAATCCTGGCTGCACTGGAGTCCATGGAATAATTCACTTGCTTTTGCCCTGGAAGGTCTCCACTCCTTTCCCTGCCAGAAACAAATTTACTCTGCAATAATTTTGGAAGGTAGTACGTGAATCAAGGCCGTACGGAACTATTGCTGTGAATGCAATTCACTCTCACAATTTAGAAAGGTGATTTTTTTTCAAAACTGCCACTTTTGAAGGTAAATATGGGTAAGGCAAGAGTTCCTAACCCAATCAAATGGAACTAAGAGGGAAAAAAACCCAACCTTTTTTGTCCTAGTTAATCATCCGGACTCCCTTGGCAGCCTGCAGACAGACAAGCAGGAGAAGGCAATTCCACAGGGAACCCAGAAACCTTCTAGGGCCACATCCCCTTTTAGGTTGCTAAAGTTCAAACAAATTCTGTCTTTCCTTACCAGGAGCTTACAGGAAGCTGCTCTGATGTAAACTAGCACAACTCTGCTCTTCAGCAGCCTGCACAGGAACACCTGCCCAGGTGACACAGCCGACACCTGGGCTGAGCCACCAAGGAAAGGTGTCTTGGATGCCTACTCAGAAGGAAGAGGTGTTCAGAAGTATCTGTTGGAGCTGGAAGAGGATGCAGGTAAGGGCCTACAACAAGAGTGAGAAGCAATGTCAAGTGAGGGATCTGCCAAAAGGCTAGGGGCCCAAAACAAAATTTCAGTCTGCAAGATACTGGTGGATCTACAAACTCCACTGGGTACTTGGTGGAGACCTCACCTTGATCCCTGACGGTGTGCAGCCTCCCCGTACCAGAAGAAAGTAACCCTGACTGTATACTAAAGAAAGAAGAAATGGATGCAGAATCCAAATTTCTAGCCCAGGAGTCCTTCACTGCAGAGCCAGGCACAGAAAATGCTGAGCAGCTCAGACAAGAAAGGGGGAGATCAGGCATCTGCAGTACTGCCTGATTTTAAAGAGATATATTTTAGTCTGTCTGTGGTAGCAAGTGTTGTATGAGCCGGCTGTGTGTCACAGTGTCTAGCTCACCACATTAACTTCTGAACATCTGAGTCTTTCAATACATCTGAGGCCTTTCAGTACTTAAAGGGGGCCTATAAGACAGATGGGGGAAAACCTTTTAGCAGGGCCTGTTGCAACAGGACAAGGGATCATGATTTTAAACTAAAAGAAGGTAGATTCAGACTAGATGTAAGGAAGAAATTTTTTACGATGAGGGTGGTGAAACACTGGAACAGGTTGCCCAGAGCAATGGTAGAAGCCCCATCCCTGGAAACATTCAAGTTCAGGTTGGATGGGGCTCCGAGCAACCTGATCCAGTTGAAGATGTCCCTGCTCACTGCAGGGGGCTTGGACTAGAGGCAGCAAGGAATCTTGTTGCTTTGCTTCAGTTTGTGGCATAAGGTGCTGGAAACAAAACTTCTTCCTTTGCAATGTACTTGGTTGCTCACAACAGGAACTTCTGCTCAGTCTTGGGAATAATCTAGAAGCTGCAGTTTTGTGCATAGCATTCTTGTTGACATTTCCAGGAATGCTGGCCTCATTTCTTCCACAGCAAAATACAATCTTATGCTGCCAGCCTGATGTCATCTCTGTTGACATCTGGAGTTAACAGCCTGGAAAGCACATACTGAGGCTCTCCTCAGCTGCCTGAAGCCTTTACTTCTGCTCAGGGCTCCCTCCAACTTCAGCAGACCCCATCAGCCACAGGCACTGCTGCCTGTGGTACATCTGCCAGCACCCGCTCATGCTATTTACAGAGCAAAGTCCCTTGCAGTCCTACCCTAATCCTCCCATCTCCAGCAGCTCCCCTCCCTTTAGGACTAACAGGCTTCTGTGCAGACCACCAGGCCTGCAGCTGCCCAGGGAATTTAGCAAACGGTTGGGAGTAAGTCTGTCCTGGTGCACGCTATTCAGCTGTTCCCAAGGGAAAAGTTCCAGACCTACTGCAGTTGGATGTGTGTGGAGCAGTAGGCTGGCTGAGATGACCTCCAGAGGTCCCTTCCAACCCATGAGCTTCTACGTGTCTGAATACTCCAGGAAATACTGACTCTCATCAACACTCAATTTCAGACACAACAGCAACAATCCCACAGGAGTTACTTTATATGGTGTTTCCAAGCTGGCAAAACCTCTCGCACAGACAAGTATACCAGCAAGGAACTTGTTCTGCTGGTTGGGTGTTGGTGTATTTATAGCTGCACCTTCATAGGGAAGCTGCCGCTTTATCAGTAGGCCTGAAATTACACTGAGGAGTTGTGCAACACAGGGAACTAAATCCTATTTTAAAGACATATTTTGTAAAGAAAGAAAATTCTAGTTCTGTTCTTGATTTTTTTCATGACTTGGTAAATATGAATTTTAGCATAGCAATTTGGTATTGGATGTTGTCATCAACAGACTCAGACAATCCAGAGGACTTAGGAAAGTCTTTTATTTTGAAGTTCTTAAAAAACAGAAGTTGTAAGAATGTTATGCTACCAGAAAGCAATTCTATTTGGAGTAATTTCAGATAATGAAAGGACCATCAAACTCTGTTACCTGCATAATTATCTTCTAAGAAATGCATCAGTGGACAAGACAAGCATTCTTGGGAACAGGTTGCCCAGAGAGGTGGCAGAAACCTCATCCCTGGAAACATTCAAGGTCAGGCTGGACGGGGCTCTGAGCAACCTGATGTAGTTGAAGATGTCTCTGCTCACTGCAGGGGGGTTGGACTAGATGGCCACCTTTGAAGGTCCCTTCCAACCCAAACCATTCTATGATTCAATATGTTTCCACTTACTGGTACTCCAAAAGTCAACCAGTAAGATGCAGCCTTGCACCCCTGTTAGAGGAGTGGGAGTGCTTCTGAGGGTGTGCTGCTGGAACTTCCACCCCGTTACAAACTCCTGTCAGAGTAACACCTTCAGCTGAACGCTTGGGCTTGTGTCCTCTCATCTGCGCTGGGGAGTAGCTGCCATTTTAGACAGCAGCATAAACTCTGAGTGTGAACAAGAGCTGACATTTGCACCACTCAGGTTTATTCTGGCTCCAAGTACAAGTTCCAGTGGAATCAATTTTCACTTTTTTCATTTTTGCTTATGCCGAGTGTTTGCATTGGCACAGCCACAGGCGGTGGCTAAACCTGGGGTGCAGTAATAATGTAAATAGAGCTGCAGAAGAGGATTGCTTGGAAATGCCAGCAGCAGACTGCTGAGCCCTGACAGACATGTGGCCCCTTTGGGCTTTTCCAGCTCTTTTCCTAATAGGTTAACTTTTAACATTAACTTTTAAAGCTTGTGTGTGAAGAGTGGAAGGAAAAGAGTAATTGAAATCTCTTCCTTACGCCTAGTCCCTAAGAGAACTCCACTGAACAAATCATGTTATTTGTAAATGTAAATGCTTTGGAGAACTAAATCTTGATCCCAAGAGCAAACAAGTATCTGGAGCTTTCCAAACCCTACCAAAAATTCTTGAAAGCATTCTCACAGATGCAACAAGACCTGCTGCTGGACTTCATGTAGTCAGCCTTCCTGCAGATCAATGGGAAAGAGGAATGACTGTCAGAGGCAAATACTCAATTTTTTGTCTGGGGGGGAAAAAAAAATCCCCTAGAGATGCAAGGTTTTTCAGGTCATTATCAAAACATAAATGTGATTCTGATAAAATGACTGAGGGCGGGACAGCTTAGAAGAATCTCCCACTGTAATATACAACATAAATGTTTTCAGGAAAAGCATAAAGATTGATGTTTTTAAAAAAAAAAAAAGAGAAAGCAGAGCAAAACTAACTTTGCTGTAATCAAATGCAGAACTAAGTAATTCAAAAACTCTTAGCTCTGTCCTAACAGAGAAGAAAAAGAAAAAAAAGGGAAATCATGGATCCACCCATTTTTAAAAGCACAGCTACTGCACTGCTACCAACCAGAATGACTCCTCTTCCATCCCTTGTGTATTTCCAGAAACCTGTTCGGATTTTCCTTCTAGAACAAGCTAAATTATTTGGATTCTTGAATCCATTTGAATATTACGATCAGTTGAGAACAGGACAGTACCTGAGAATAAGAAACTGGGAACAAAAAATGAGTATTTCTTCTGTTTACCACATTTCACTAATGACAGTTGTATTGAAAAAGAAAAACCCAAACAAACCAAAACAAAAGCAAACAACCACAAACTTCACAAACTCCTCAAAACTTTGGGCTGCAAGCAGCTACATCAGCAGATTCACAGCTGTACTGGAGAAAGAGCCAGGGAAGAAATGGGAATGGAAGATGGCAAGTTGCAAAACTCCTTTAAGATGTGATAGTGGAGGAACAAACTGAGATTTCTAGGGTTTATGATGACACAGCCTTCAGAAATGAAAAGTAACTCACTGAACTACGTTCTAGAACTGTTTTTTGTACCATTATCACGTGATTGCCAGCATTCCTCATGCTAAAAAACTCCAAACCAGTTTTCTGAATTTCTGATTTCCTGAAAATAAGCGATAGCAGGTTGCCAAAAGCAGCAAATTCCAGTCAAAAAATCAAAGCTTGGCGCAAGCCAGACAAGGTACCAGTTTCTGTAGAAACAAATGGCTGTTTTATTGACTTTGTTACTCAACTTTCAGCAAATTGAGATGTTAATTTGTTAAAAACAGCTCTATTTGCAAGGAATGCTGCCTTGGAACACTACGGTTAAACTCTGTTCAGAGGGAGGGCTCGCAGCCAGGCTGCACGGAATGCTTCGCCGGCTGATGCGAAGGAACTTTTTATGCTGGTGTATCCCCAATCCCCCAGAAAAAGGGCGGATAATTCTAGCTGTTGGAGGGCAGATTGACTGTGCTGCTCCCAACTAGGAAACACAACGCAAGCAGCCGCCCATGGAAAGCAGACGAGGGAAGGCAGTGGGGTGCGGCACATCTGCGGCCACA
>NW_010307240.1:0-2082 GCF_000700745.2 Antrostomus carolinensis
TGAGCACGAAGCGTCCGTCCACCACGCAGTTGCGGGACTTGAGGCGCCCGTGGACCACGTCGCGGTGGTGGAGATACCTCATCCCCTGCCAGACACCCCCGTCACCACCTCCACCCCGCAGAAGGTGTCACCAGAGCGGCCACCAGAGGGGTCAACTGGGTGGGTGTCAATGTTGGGGTGGTGTTCAGTGTGGTCAACGTTGTGGGCAGCACCAGTAGGATGGTCAACGGCATAGCCAACGTCAACGTGGTCATCATCGTGGTCAACACCAGCATGGTCAACATCATGGCCAACACTATGGCTACCACCAAGGTCATCATCGTGGTCACCAACACCACCATGGCCACCACCACCATGACCACCATGGTCACCAACACCACTATGGCCACCACCAAGGTCATCGTTATGGTCACCAACACCACCAGGGTCACCACCACCATGACCACCATGGTCAATATCATGGCCAACACTATGGCCACCACCAAGGTCATCGTCATGGTCACCAACACCACTATGGCCACCACCACCATGACCAACATGGTCACCAACACCACTATGGCCACCACCAAGGTCATCGTTATGGTCATCAGCACCACCATGACCACCATGGTCAACAACAGCATGGCCAACGTCAATGTGGTCATCATCATGGTCAACACCAGCGTGGTCAACACTATGGCCACCACCACGGTCATTGTCATGGTCACCAACACCACTAGGGTCACCACCAAGGTCATCATCGTGGTCATCTGCACCACCATGGCCACCACCACCATGACCACCACGGTCAATATCATGGCCAACACTATGGCCATCACCACCACGACCACCATGGTTAACAACGGCATGGCCAACGTCAACGTGACCATCACAGTGATCAACACTATGGCCACCACCAAGGTCATTGTCATGGTCACCAACACCACCAGGGTCACCACCAAGGTCATCATCATGGTCAACAGCACCATCATGGCCACCACCACCATGACCACCATGGTCCACAACAGCATGGCCAACACCATGGCCACCACCAAGGCCATCATCAGGGTCACCAGCACCAGCAGGGTCACCAAAACCATGAGCAACACCATTATGGTCAACAACAGCATGGCCACCACCATCATGGCCAACACCCTGGTCACCGCCACCATAGTCAACACTAGCATGGCCATCATCAAGGCCATCGTCATGGTCACCAACACCACCACAGACACCAGAACCACCATGACCACCACCAAGGCCATTGTCATGGTCATCAACACCACCATGGCCACCACCATCATGGCCAACACCCTGGTCACCACCACCATGGTCAACACTAGCATGGCCACCACCAAGGCCATCACTGTGATCACCAACACCACCAAGGTCATCACCATGGTCACCAACACCTCCGGAGACACCACCAAGGCCATTGCCATGGTCACCAGCACCACTATGGCCACCACCAAGGCCATTGCCTGGTCACCAACACCTCTGGAGACACCACCAAGGCCATTGCCATGGTCACCAGAACCACCATGGCCACCAAGGCCATCACCATGACCACCAACACCCCTGTGGCCACCACCAAGGCCATTGTCATGACCACCAATGTCACCATGGCCACCACCAAGGCCATCACCATGACCATCAGCCCTACCACAGCCACCTTCACTCCCATGGCCACCACCATGGCTTGGTCCTCACCTTGATGAGGTCGATGAGGAGGGAGGACTTGAACATCCAGTCGAGCTTCATGTCCTCGTTGCGCAGAAGGTCCTCCAAGCTGCCGCGGGAGCAGTGCTCCGAGACGATGGCGAAGATGCCGCAGTCGTGGAAGAAGCCCAGGAAGAGGTTGACGTTCTCATGGCGAAGGTCACGCAGCTGTCCCAGCCCAGAAGATACGTGGGACAATGTCTGGTGGTGTCACTGGGGCCTGGTGTTGACCCCTCATGACCTGACATTGTCCTACCATGACCTGGTGTGGACCTCCATGGTCATCCATGGTCAAGAGTTGTCCTACCATGGCCTGACATTGTCCTACCATGACCCAACATTGTCCCTCATGACCCAGTGTTGATGTCCCTCATGGTCCAACAT
>NW_010307242.1:0-20812 GCF_000700745.2 Antrostomus carolinensis
GCTGCATCTTTACATTTGACCTCTGTCTGGGTCAATACATTTCTCTTGCCTACAGCTTTTGGCCGGGTAGCCACCATGGCTGTTCTTGCCTGTGTGGCTATTGGCTCAAGCTTTTGCATCACCTGAGTTGTTGTTTGTTGTTGTTTTGCCGAACTGCCGCGGAGGCGGTTCGGCTCCATAGGTTGATCGCAGACCCTGACGGTACCAGCGCCCCTCCTTGCGCGAACTGCCGCGCTCCTGGCTGCTCGCGCTCCCTGGGGGCCGTTTAAATCTCCCGCGGGTGTCCCTGGCACCGCCCCCGCCGCGTCAGGCCCGCACCCTGACGGGACTCGAGGTCTCGTCCGCAGCTTTCCCGCGGTCCGGGACCGCCTCCGCCTCCGCCTCCTCCTCTTCCTCTTCAACGCGTTCTCAGCCACGGAACTTACCGTTGCCGCTGCTGTGCTCCTCGCTGAGCACGTTGGGGCCACAATCTTTTCGGTAGTACCCAGCCACAGGACAAGGAGCAATGTGCACAAATTAGAACACAGGAAATTTCATCTAAACGTGAGGAAAAACTTCTTTACTTTGTGAGTAACAGAGGACTGGAGTAGGCTGCTCAGAGAGGTTGTGGTTCTGGAGATATTCACAGCCCACCTGGACATGATTCTGTGCAACCTGCTGTAGGTGAAACTGCTTTAACAGGGGATGTTGGAGTAGGTGATCTTCAGAGGTCCCTTCCAACCACTACCATTCTGTGATTCTGTGATATGACTCCATAGAAGAGGCAGAATAAATAGAAACCTGATCCTGCAAAGGGAAGAAAGGCTGGTACTACTCCCTCAGGACACTGACTAGGCTGACAGCCCTCATTTGGTTATAGGAAAAAAAAAAAAAAAAAGTGTGGTTTCAATACAGTACTGTAGAGAATATCTTGACAGAGCAAGGGCATGATGTTTTACTTAAGGCCTGCTTGCACAACCCAGCCCATGGCCCTGAAGGCAGTGCCCTTGACGTCTCCCTGAAGGACAAGAATGAGGAAGGACAGTAAGGTCGTAAACAGGAAGGAAGATATTCAACAGGATTGGCTGGCCACGGGGGGGGGGAGGAAGTGCCACGTGGAATCGGAAGCAAGGAGGGACTGATCCTGGGAGCGGAAGGAGGGGGAGACAGCGGCTGGCATGAATGCGGAAGTAAATTCACCTATAACCAATTATAAGGCAATATGTGTGGTATTTAGTTAATTAAGCCAGTAGCAGTTTTGTTTGTACCACATGAACCCTGTAGAACCCTATAAAAGTGTGTTGTTTTAAGCTAATAAACGTCATTTTACGAAAGTTCACTCTTACCTCCATGAGGACTCCGTGAATATTTCGGGGATCTTCCTACACACTACTGCAGTGTCAGGATCTGGTGGAGTCCAACAGAAAAACATGCTGAGAATACATCACCATGCGGAGACCTATGTGTGCCACAGCATGTGCCTGTCCCCAGCACCTGAGCAATCCTGAGGGGACATCTGGTCTTATGCATACTTCTTGTAGTTACACCTTATGAAAGGGAAGGCTGAGGAAATAAACAGCTTAAAAGCTATTAAATTGAAGACTTTCAGGGTCAGACTTTCTTGCTGTACTTCATACACTTGCTGATGTACATCAGCAAGAAGCTTTCATGGGTATGTCATTCAGTCTAATTCACCCCTAAAGAAAGAAGCAAATAAAGCAGTTCAAGACCAGCTTCATCCTTTTAAACAGCCTCTCCTCATTACTCTTTATGCTGTCTTCTCTCTTCATTTAAGCACTGCATTTCAATATGGGCATCTCAAATTGGTTGTTATTTACACACAGGTTATCCTCACAGCCAGATATTGATTGGAGGAGCACGGGGCTCTGCGGACAACCTGCAGGCACTTCTTGGGATACTGCAGGTTGAAATATTAATTATTTCTATTTCTGTGGGTTGCTGCACTGAGACATGACATAGCTTCTAAGTAGATAAAACATCAATTAGCAATGCCAAACAGGTCCAGACAGCTGTCTGCTCTGAGACAGTCACACACATCTTCAGGCTGAGTCTGTTAAAACATTCACATTCACCACTGCAGTTGCTATGGACTCAGCTGCAGTAAACACCAGGCAAAGAAAATAAGTCCGAGATCAGAAATGGCATTTCCAGTGCTTTTAGGACAGATATCAGAGAGCCCCAGAGCACTCTGAGCTGACCCAAGGCTTTCAGCTGGCTTTCTAGGAGAACAGGAAGGGTCTTCAGAAGCACAAAAATTACTATCAGGGCTTAGGTTAGCAGTTGCTACTAAGATAACAAAGTTTATTGGTCCTCTTATTCCCAGGACAGATCTCTGTGGTAGGATGCCACCTACTCCAGCAGCTGGGAATGAACAGAGGAAGGCACTGAATATGGACTAGGGCCCAAAACAATCTTCAAATTGAAGTAGCAGGCTGGACAATGCCACAGTGCCATTCCAGATTCTGCAGATTCTGGAGCAATCTGGGAGCTGTAAAGCTCCATAAGTATTGTCGGACTGCTGAGGAAAACCAAACATTGCATGGGAATGGATCTGCTGGTTAAGAAGCATTGTAGAGCAATACTCTGCATCAGCAAGCCTTAGCAGCAATGCTAAGGCACCAGTACTTTGGAGCATAGTCCTTCAAAAAGGTAAGAGCACTTTTGGTGAAAACCCCTAGGGCAGTAATAAGGACATACCAGACATGTCAGAAAAACAACTACCACAAAAAAAGAACACTAGAGGGAGCAAGAAAATCTGGCTAAAAGTCTGGTAAAAAGGAAGAGAACACTGATTCGGTGCAGAGAGGACAAAAAATTTTAAATAATAGCAAAAAAGCATCATACTACACACTAGGAAAAGCTATCAAACACCACTGACAACTAAATTGGAACAAACTTCTTGGGGAGGATCTAGACACATCATCATTAAGGGATTTCAAGAATGAGCTAGACACACATCTGTCATGGTTGCTTTAACTACAGTTGCTCCTGCATTGGCACAGTGAGGGAAAGACTGCTTCTGCAAAGCCCTGCACATGTGCCCGGAGCCCATATTGGTAAATGCAGTATAAAAATCAAGTGTAGGATGCCCTGGGGTTCATCTGGGCTAATGCACGATTTGCTTAAATATCACCCTGACTTTTCAGACTGCTGCTTACTCCTAAACCGTCCCTGGCCTCTATCCTCTACAAACAATGTTGTAAGAAGATAAAAGCAGCAAAATTAAGTAGGTTATAAAAATACAACTTGTACACAGATCTATTTATTAATTCAAGTCTAAGGCTAAAAGAATACATATTGTTATGCAGAGGAGAGTCTGAGGAGCGTAAAGACTCATAAGAACAGCCCTTGTTCCTCTGCAACACAAAACCTCTGAGCCCCTGTGTTCCACCAACCACTTTTTTCTCACAGGAGATTTAAAAAAAAAAAAAAAAATTAACCCCACTTCTCAGTCTAAAAATGAAGCATCAAGCATCTTCTGGTTTCTCATTTGCCAGGGAAGAATGCCTACTTTTTTTCACACAAACGGTTCCCTTTCAGTGCAATAACAATCCTTATGTTCCCTTTTCCTTCCAACCAGCAGAAAATTGGTGCTTTGGGAACCAATTTATTCTAGAGTTTCACATATCCTTTCATAACCAGCAGGATCTTGTCTTCCTTCCCAGTCTTATTGTGGTGAGTGCACCCAGTCAAGCAAGCAACAGGAGCTGAGTAAACATCCATCTCCATTCAGTTGCTATGTTTGCTCTGAATGCAGTTAAATACTGACTTCAGAAAGAAAGATTTACGTGAATGGCAGAGCTTGTACTGACGGAGATTCAAACTTATTTTTATTTTTTTCAAGCCAGTCTTCCCTGTCAGAAGAGAAAGAAGTGGCCGCTATAAGTATTCAAATGCCTTTATGAGCAATTGCCTCTCTTCATTCTTCTCACCAGATGGGCATCCAATAACAATTTCTAGTCCTACTTTAATATTCAGAATTTTTTACCTAAAAAGCATTAACCATTATTAACATTATATTTGCATTATTAACATTGTATTTGCACCATTGCATATTTTCTACTTGACCTGGATTATTTTCCTTTCAATGTCCTATGGTCTACCATACAAGGAAGGATATCCTGGAATAAGTGACTTGGACGTCCTACACTGTCAGACTGCCACAGAAATCCTAGCATGTATGATACAATATTGGCCCCATTGGTAATTCACTTATAACCCTTGAAATGATTTAAACTGACAAGTTCTACTTATTTCTACAGTAGTTCCTCTTTGTTCAACTCAGTAGGAAGTCAAGCTAGCAGTCTACATCATCTGTGGACTAAGTTTTAACCTCTTTGCACATTTGTAAATTATAAAAAAAGAGAAAGAACCATGTAATACGATTTGAGGAATTTTTCTAATTAAAAGTAAGTCACCGAGCTAAACCTAGTGTCTTCCTCTATGACAAAGAAATCAATCTTATGCAAAAGTGTAGATGTACAGGGCACCAGAATAGCATACTCCAAATCTATTTCCTGTTTTGATTTGATTGGTTTTGGTCTTAACAGTATAGAAAAGATGAGAAGACACTATTGAACAGATTATCCACAAATTTGAAACATGCACTGTGATTAAGCAGGCCAAGCAGTTAAAACCTCTCTGGACTGAAGGATGACGGTTAAAATAGAGATATGGAGAGGCCTGGCAGTGTCCTGGTTTTGCTATCACAGGCAGATTAATTATATCACATTTCCACAGACGCGCAGTTGCGAGCGCTATGTGTTTACCATGGTGGAAGCCAACACTGGGTGGTTGGAGACATATTCTGTGTCTCATGTCAGCACCTGAAACACCATTGCCTTGAAAAGCAAGTCTTACGGTGATATGGTACCCCAGAAGGAATTGAATTAGACATTGGAACTCTTTTCCAAAAAAATCTCATAGACAGTTAGGCCAAAGAACATAGCATTGTGTGGATATACCACAATCCTATCATGCACCAGCCTCTGGGAGAGTCAAACAATGCAATAGACTGCTAAAAACCACATGGAGGGAAACAGGTGGTGCAACTTTCAAACTGGGACACACATTTTGCAAAAGTTACCTGGTAAGTCAACACCAATGGATCTGCCAACTGAGCTGGCCCTGCCCAATCTAAACTTCAGCATACTGTAGAAGGGGATAAAGTCCCTGTGGTTTGCAACAAAAATAGACTGTGGAAGACAGTCTAGGTTACTCCTGCCTCGAGTAAAAGTAAACTCATTTATGGGATTGCTTTTGCTCAAGGACATGGGCGCACTTAGTGGGTGATGGTGAAAGATGGGGAAGTTCAATGTGGACCTCAGGCGAATTTAATTTTGGGTGAAAATAGCTGATGAATTGCATATCATCATTGCTATTTTTGCTGTATTTTATATTAACAACATTATATTAAGAATTCCCCAGGTTAATGAAGAATGAACTTTGATAGAACCATAACTGGCACCCCACAACTTCCTTGAGATCAACATCTTTGACCCACAGACCATGGCATGGACTGTGCCAGATACAACAGCTACATGTGCTTTAGATACAGTATGCAACAGAGATTACACACCATCCTCCTGCTGTGTCTGAGGTCACCAGCTCCATTGAATGTGCAAACTGCACATCATCTCTCCTGCCTTGAAAAACTGTCATGATAAATGGAACCCACAGTAATGGACTAAATGAACTCAATAGGCACCTTGAACAAATGACCGATAAACTAAGGGAATTATATTTCTGTGTATGTGTAAATATATGGGATTTGGTCTGAGAAGAATGTTGGTGATATACTGATATTTGTGGTGTTGCTGGGAGAAAAAAAAAATAATTCCAAGGGCTTCCCAACTCCTCATCTTTTTCTAGTCTGCAGGCACAAAAGAAACTGGTGGGAGGAAAGGAAGCAGGGCATGGTAAATCAGCAGCCCCAAATTGGCATTTGGATATGACAATGGGGTATTTCATATCATATAATGTCATGCTCAGAATATAAAGGAGCGGCGGTGGAGAAGGGAAACTCTCACTCATCTGTGACTGTAGTTTTGGGTTTGGGGTTCCTTTTTGCATCTCTAAGATTGTTATTGGAGAGTGCTGAGCAGTTATACTGTGTATCATTGTACATATTTGTACATATTTTATTATAATGATAATTATCATCATTATCATTATTATTTTAAGTTTATTTTATTCCAGTTATTAACCTGTTCTTATCTCAACCTATGAGTCTCCTTACCTTTATTCCTCTAATTCTCTCCCCGGTTCCTTGGGGAGGAGGGGCAAGGGGTGAGTGAGCAGCTGTGTGGTGTTTGGCTACCAGGCAAGTTATTCAGGGAAAGGCATGCAGAGCTCTATTCTCCGTGGAGGCAGCAGCCAGTTGGCCAATAATCCTGTTTGCATACCGCAGTACCAGCCTGCACTCCAATAGTTCTGGTTCAGCTATGTCACACATTGCCTCTAGCCCACTCAGAAGGGAAAAAGGAGTAATGGGAAGAGGTTGAGGGATGGTGGAGAATGAGAAACGTGGGATTGTAAGAGGGGAGATGAAACAGAAAGCTCTAGAATGTTTGACTTAATTTCTTCTGTAGCAGTTGAAATTGCCTGTCCAAACTGGGATGCAGTGAGACTGCAGCGTGCTGGATAGTAGTGGATAATGGGGTGGAAGGTTCTGCCAGTATTCTTAAAAATCTTTTGTTTACACATCTGCAAGACAGCATTGATAATGGCTGTGTCAGACAGGAATTGAATAGAAGCTGTGGTGTTAGATTGCAATCTTTGTCATGTATGTTACCATTCCTGTAGGGAACGTTGTGCTGCTTTCCCTGGAGCACTTCTGTGATTGAAAAAGGTACTTGTTGGATTTGAGTTTGGTTCTTGAACAGCTTTGGACCACAGTAACCAGTGTTTGCTGACAAACAGATCTGACCTAAGACAAATAAATGTTTCTGACCTAAAGGGCCCCTTGGACAGCATTCAAAATTAATGAAATCTGTGAGTGCTCGGACCTGCGCTTATGTATCCATCTTTGAAAGGGAATCAAGAGAACATAGTGTCATTCAGCAGCCTGCTTCATTACATCATCACCGGGAAAGGGAATTTTCTAAGTATGGAAAAATACAGAATTATAAACACATCAAGCAATGGAGTGAAGTATATTGTTGCATTCCTTTTTGTTCCCCTTGCCAAATTTCCTGAGTAAATAATAAAACTACTTGGATAGTACCCCACTAGATGATGAGTGGATAACATGCCATTTGGTTAGCTCATGCAAGGTAAATACTGCTCTCAACAGATATTTTAGTGGTTAGCACTCTACCCACTTATTTCTCAATTAAGTGCCAGCTGCAGCAGATTTTCTTGATGTTAATTCATTAATTAACTGTAAAAATGCCAGTGCACACTGCAAAATTACATTTGTCCTGTTTCTTGCTAAATTGGACATTACTAAGTCAGACTAATTAATGCACATATTTTCCATTTGTGCCTTGTAGAGCCCAATGAAAATTGGGTTGTCACCCAATGAGTGAAACAAACCAGAAAAATCTCATAATTGCCCTCTGTACTGAGGAGATTCAGGACCTGGGTTCATACTTATCCTATGCCCTGTTCAGGGCATTCCCGCAGAGGAATCAGGGCAGGCCTTAAATTTGGTTCACTCCCAGAGCAACATAGATTCCATGACCTTGGGTGTGGATTTTCAAAGGGTGGACGGAATGAGCACTTTAGTTCTGCTCTGGATTGGGAACAGGGAGGTGACAGATAGTGCCTCTCCTCTACTTCCATCCCCTGAAGAGCCCAGGTGAAAATAGATCAATGGATCCCCACACTTGCCTCTAGCTGATGTTTGGAATTATGTATTAAATAAAAATTCCAGAAAAATAAATTCTTGCTGCTTTGAAAGACCATATCTTGACATATATGTCTGAGCCATCTGCCTTTGGATGTTAAAGTTGCTTGATGCCCTCACTGTACACTCCCTGTAGTTGATGAGAAGTATCGGCTCCAATATGGAATGGTGCAAAGTATGTTTCTTATTGCTTGGGTAAAAAGGTTAGGTTTGTATCTGAGGAATGATTTTTAAAGGTTACTTTAATGTCAAAAAAATTATTATTATTACCTAGTAATACACTTCTCAGTGTTTGGCAGATTATTTTAGTTAAAATAACTATTCAATGACATTTTAAAACCATCTGGCTTTTTGGCTAGCTGAGACTTTGAAGCATAATGATAAAAAAGTGAAGGTCATAAAAGCGTAATTGAAACAGTTGCCCTTGATATTACACTCTGAAATACAGTTTCTCTGCCTGAATATTTTCTGCTTGCATGTTTATCCATGTCCATATCCATACCCATGTTAAGCATTATGCCACCTGAAAATCTGCAGCCCCTGACTAAGAATTGGATGCCTCCTTTGTGCTAGACTTATGCACACGCTTAATGCCTTTCTCTGCTCCTGGAAATTTTTACATGTAAATTCTGGCCTGTGAAGGGAGAAACTCTCAACACAGTGATATGAAGCACCTCTAATCTTATGTTCTTAGGAGACCAATATTACTCAGCTCCAGAGGAATATAACTTATATTCCTTTTTTTACAGACTCCCAGTGATTATCAATGGACACATCCCTCAGCACATGTCAAAGGCTAGGAACAATGGAAAGTCTGCTAGAGAGATCAAATGACTCCTTTTGTGCTACTTTCAACAGCTTCTTCGAGTGATTTTTTTGTAGCTACATGCTTTTCCCCAATTCAGCACATGCAAGAACCTAATTTGCAGACTTGACATTACACAACCCTTCCCAAGAGCAAGAGGGTTCAACCTTTGACATTTGCCTACGTCCATGGTAATCTGTTTTTTCAACAGCCCTATTTTAACATCTCTTGATCTACCAAGGCTTCTTGGAAGCTGGAATCAGTATCTCTGGCTCAGGCAGTCTGTTATATCTGCAGGAAGAGCTTTGGCAACAGTGATATTTCTCATCTCTTACTGAACACCTTGAATTATATCTGCCATACATCCAAACCTACTAGCCTTAGTATGTTTTTTTGTTAAACAGTTCTTCTGTTGAAAGGAAATGTCTTTAGAGTTCCTGTCAGGCAGCATCCCAGAACTATCTGTATTGTGGAGGATATATGTCTTTGTCTATGCTGTCTATTTTTTCTTAGTTGTGACTGCACTCCTCAGGTCCAACTAAATATTTCCAGCAAGTATGTACAGGTTATCCAGAACAATAACAGCCCTAAGCTAGCTGGTAATGCATGAGTTTCAAGTGCTCTGGCTCACGGGCTAGAACTAGACAGCATCTTGTCTTGGAGCTGAGCAGCAAAGGAAAGGAAAGCAAGGAATATCGATGTCTCTTCTACCAGAGAGCACAAGGACATGAGTATTACTAAACCATCTTTCTCCAACATACTGCAGGCTTGGAATGAGGACTGTCTAGCATAAGGATGATCTCACATTAAGCTGGATGTGCATGAGGCTGGAACCAGTTGAGAGAGTCAGCTTTCTGGGACCTGTGCTGCAGAGGGCAACCTTGTAAATGAGCTGCCTGTTCTGTCCAGGTCTGCAAGCATCTACGTTTGCACCTATCTAATCTACCATCATAGTCTGCAGGAGGAATCAGCACCTCTCCCTATAGTGCTGTGATTCAGCTCATATTAACAAAGACAATTCAAAAGCGTTAGAATAGTAATGATCTGAATGTCTCTACCTGATGGGAAACATCCCATCTCATCTAGGTCTGATGTATCTCTGGCAGCAGAAGATGTTGGAAGATAGGACTAAAGAGTCAGCCCTCATGGGTCCTCATGGACGGTATTTCACAGGGGAGCAGCTAGCTTCTGGCATCCTTGTATGAATGACAGCTTTTCTTCAGATATCCTGGTGCTCTGAGGCTCCAGCTTCAGCAGTCAGTAAGTTTTGCATTATGTTGGTCTTGGATGCCTTTCCATGTCCCTTTGGGTGTATACAAAAAGAGGTAGCTCTGATGTGCCTCTTGCTATATGGTATGCACTCATAAGTGCCAGCAGTTGGAAACAGTGAGTCAGAGAAAATCCTGAGGCAGCACCCATGTTTTACCAGAACAAGCAGCTGTGAGCAGTGCCTATGGGCAACATGAGTGCTATCACAGTAAACAGATGGCACCTTCAGAGAAAGTGGTAGGGCGACATTTTTGCCTGACCAATCTGGTGGCCTTTTATGATGGGGTCACAACATAGGTGGACAAGGCTAAAGCAACTGATGTCATCTACCTGGACTTGTGCAAGGCATTTGACACCGTCAATTTATCTCTAAATTGGGAACATGTGAGTTTGACGGATGGACCACTCGGTGGATAAGGAACTGGCTGGATGGTCACACTCAAAGAGTTGTGGTCAACAGCTCAGTGTCTGAGTGGAAACTGGTGAAGAGTGGTGTCCCTCAAGGTTCGGTATTGGGACCGGTGCTGTTCAACATCTTTGTCAGAGACATGGACAGTGGGATTGAGTGCACCCTCGGCGAGTTTGCCAATGACACCAAGCTGTGTGGTGCAGTTGACACACTGGAGGGATGGGATGCCATCCAGAGGGACCTTGACAGGCTTGAGAGGTGGGCCTGTGCTAACCTCATGAAGTTCAACAAGGCCAAATGCAAGGTCCTGCACCTGGGTTGGGGCAACCCCAGGCACAAATACAGGCTGGGTGATGAATGCCTTGAGGCCAGCTCTGAAGAGAAGGACCCAGGAATGGTGATAGACAAGAAGCTGAACATGAACAGGCAACGTGCGCTTGGAGCTCAGAAGGCCAATAACCGTATCGTGGGCTGCATCAAGAGAAGCGTGGCCAGCAAGTCGAGGAAGGTGATTCTGCCTCTGTACTCCGCTCTCATAAGACCCGACCTGGAGTGCTGCATCCAGTTCTGGAGCCCCCAACATAAGACAGACATGGACCTGTTAGAATGAGTACAGAGGAGGGCCACAATGATGATCTGAGGGCTGGAGCACCTCTCCTATGAGGACAGACTGAGAGAGTTGGGGCTGTTCAGCCTGGAGAAGAGAAGGCTCTGGGGAGATCTTATAGCGGCCTTCCAGTACCTGAAGGGGCCTACAAGAAAGCTGGAGAAGGACTTTTCATAAGGGCACTTAATGACAAAACAAGGGGAAATGGGTTTAAGCTGAAAGAGGGGAGGTTTAGATTAGATATTAGGAAGAAATTCTTTACTGTGAGGGTGGTCAGACAGTGGAACAGGTTGCCCAGAGAAGTTGTGGATGCCCCCTCCCTGGAAGTGTTCAAGGTCAGGCTGGATGAGGCTTTGAGCAACCTGGTCTAGTGGAAGGTGTCCCTGCTGATGGCAGGGGGGTTGGAACTAGATGATCTTTAAGGTCCCTTCCAACTCTAACCATTCTATGACATCAGGAGATATGCTATCCCTTCTGCCATACAGATGACACTGATTTTTCCCCTTTACTGTTAGGCTGTACTTCTGGGATGTGTTTCTTATCCCTTCTCTAATACTACATATATTACTCCTGACACTTTCACCCACCTGGGCTGCAATTCATATCTTTGAGTGCTACCACAGGTGTTGTAACTGCCATGACGTGATAGCTTTCCTGTGTGGTAAAAAAATAACCAGAAGTGTTTCCCAGTGTGGCAAGAGCACACAACAAAACTTGGACATTCTAAAAAGCAATTGTGCCTTACCAGGATCTCCACATATATATTTTTTTCCTGTTTTTACCTGCCATGGAACTTCTGAAAAAGGAAAATATTTGCAGGATCTTACTTGGCGTACTGCTTCTGAAAAATCTTTTTCTGGCCTCTAAATGGGATTTTTAATATTCTCTTGCTGAAATTACTTGCATCTCTAGGAACCAGTTTTGTAGCATCACTCCTGTCTTTGCTAAACCTCAAGTAGCAACAGTACTGCTTTCTTCACCGCATCAGCAGTACATTTATACCTGTGTCTTGCAGACAGCATTCTGGTGTGAATTTTAGCCAAGAGATCAACACTGGATTGTCACAACAGGTTGGTTATGTGCATTCTTGTAGCACCTAGCACTGTCAGAGAGGGAATCTCATCTCACTACCACAGGTACTTCTGTTGAACAGAAAGAAATAATTGCATTTGAAGGCAAGGCAGGAGTGGTAGGTGCGGATGGACATGGCATAATAGTAAGCAGTGGGTTATTTTTATTAGCATAGTAGAGAGTTATTATGACTCATTTTTCTATAGCCTGTGGCAAGTTTTAAAGGAGACATTTGTAGGAGAACAAGGGGACATTAGGATGTATGTAAGGAACTCTTTTGAGTGAGAGAGACTTAGGTTCCCTATGGAAAACCATTTTTGCAGAAATGGAGCCTGTTGCCTTAGACATGATTCCTGTCATGGCATAGAAGAGTCTTATGAACAGGCAAGCACCTTGGTTCTGAGCATGACAGAAGCAAAGAAGTGAGCTAGTGACAGCCTCTGTCACAGAGGTATTATTATTATTCTGGTCTGTGGTAGCTGACAATGTGGATCTGTGCATGACATTGCAGACTATACTTTTGCAGTTCCTTTCCTTCCAGGGCTGTATTCTGAAGACAAAATTTTTGTTCTCTTTCACCCTAGACTCCCCTGTCTGTGCTATACCTGGTGTTTCAGCAGACTTGACAGTAGAAGGGTTAAATTCTGATTTAGCAGGCTGTCAGGTCAGACCAGAGAACCATGACTTGATTCATGAAAGGTAGAATAGCCTCCAAAAGAAGAGGCTTAGGACAGACGGTGGCTACCTTTCTGAAGACAAAGATAAGCATGATTGCTAAAGCCCGTGGGAGAAAACATCCATAGCAGAAAATGAGAAAGAAAACAAAAATGCATCTGGATTTCCTATGCTATGAAATTGAAGTAGAGAAATATAACCTTGGCTAAAATAAATATTTATCAAGTCAAATACAAACATTTCTCAAATCTCACAGAGGTCTGTCCTGTAGTTTGAAGAAATACAGTGAAGAAATACATCGTCTCTGCATGTGACTTTGAGATCATTCTTGTTTTTCCCAGTTCAGAAGTGTTCAGCTTGCCAGATTCTTCTGTTCTGAGAATACTGAAGCAACATTATTAAATGGCTACAGAAATAGTGCTCGTTTGAGGTAGTGAAATACTACCAGTTTTTATGAGATAAATCAATCTGTTATACGGTATTTCCTGAAAACTCCTGACTACTCTTCTGCATCCGGTTACAAGACCCAGCTCAACATTAAGAACCTAGAATGAGTGTCAAGTATAAGTATTTTTATTCAAGGATGCAAACACATTAGTTATAACAGTGCTTGGAACCTCAGCTTTCCACAAAGGAAATGTCTCTGCCCTGTATCAGAGGGGAGAGTACTTCTCTTTGACTGTAAGTGGACAGCACAGCAAGACAGGGTTTAGAGTGTACTTTGGATTCCCTTTGTTCAGCACCTTCTGATTCTCTTTATTGATACCATTACAGCCAAACCACACAAGTGAACAAATGTGGCAATCCCACTGACTTTAATAGAGGATGAAGAAGTTCAGAAGCTTACAGTCAATGATTCTCTTTTTCCTGTAATGCAGAAAAAAGGGTTTAGTCAAGTTTATGTGGGTATATGCACCAGTATTTCTTTCATGTCTCAATGCTCATGTCTGTGTACTCAGATTTTTCCCTCAGGAACAATTAAGCCTTTTAACAATATTTGCATTTCCTGCAAAATCTCTTCTGCCTTGCTATAATTACTTATTTTTGTTTCTGTATTGTCCATTATCTGCTATATGTGGAACATTTCTGCCCAGTCAAAGAAACAAACCCTTTTTAAAGAAAAGCTGTGAAAGGAACAACTAGAGTCTTCAGGTTGCAGTCCTTGGCCTGCTTCTGCAGTTTGAGCTATATGCCATCAGGCTTGGTCTCGGAGAGCACAACTATGGTAGTTGACATAGAAATGTTGCAATGTGAAGATGAACAGGAAGTGAATAATAATAATAAGAGAGTCAAAGTGAGGCAGAAAAAATTTCCTAGTGAGATACTGTTTATGTCTGGCCAGGTGTTGCCAGTTTAAAAATCATTCTGATCGCCTAGTCCAGCTAGCTGTATGACAGAGGTCATGCAACCTCCACATGCTATTTGCTGTACCTCCAGTATTACCTGGAAAGATATTCAGCACTTAAAAGATTTGCCAGGAACTTCTCTCTGTGTGAGAAAAAAGGAAAATGTTTGGCTAAATACAGTACAGAACTTCCCATGGTCTCACTGCCATCTTAGAGTTAATCCTTAACCAATTTTGACAAATTCAAATCAAAGCAGTAGCACTGCACTTTGAGTTTTGCACTAAAATAATTAAGGTCTGCTTCAGCAAAGCAATGTCCTTGAAGTTAAATGGGATACTGAGCTCTGCCTGAAGCTTTTTTGTTGCTGTCCTTTACTTAGCTTACACAGACTGCAGTACGGTAGTAAGGGCATCGCACTGCAGTGCACGGTCATCAGCTCTCAATGCAGGCTTTGGAGGCTGCAGTGTCAGACTGCAAAGCTACACTGCAGAGCTGTTGAGCTTTTAAAAAGCTGCAGTTAGCTCTGTTTGAACAAGCAAAGTGTTCACTTGAGGGATTACAGTTGTTTTGCCGGCTGTGGGCAGATTATGTTCTTTCTAAATATTTCTTTAAAAGCCAGAGGACTTGAAGTAAAATCAATCCTATTTCCTCGTCAGGTAGGAGAAAAGAGGACTACCTCTGACAACCTTCAGAAGTGCTGCCTCATTGTAATTTTTATGCTGCAAATGTGGTTTGCAAAAACAATGGAAACACCATGCGGTTTATACATTTTATGGTGAATGTTTTATTGGTGAAACGAAGGAGAGAGCAACAAACAGCCCAGCAGAGGGAGCTGACACAGGGTAAGAAATTCCTGCTCAATAGGAGTACTGAAGGGTTTTTATTTGAATGACCTGGTTTTATCAGGAAAATCCAACAGGAATCTGCAAATTTTCCCTGTGCCTTTCTCAAGGCTACATAGGGCTGATGCTGTAGGACTGTGATGATGAACAGCTGGTTTGGTAGGATGAGGAGCAGCACAGCTGTCTTTCTGAGGTGAACCAGCTATGTGCTTTTCTTCCACACATTCTTGACTACCACTCATAGTTCTGAGGTGTGAAAACAGGCACATCCAAATCAGTTTTTGATCAGAACTACTTGATGGCTTTGTGAGGATGTTTGAATTGGTGGCATATGACGAAGACACTCACTGTTGCAAGAAATTCTCTGAATACCTATTAATTGTTCTTGTCACCAAGGTCCCAGGATCTTGCTCTTGTAACATCTTTGTACGGTCCTGTTCTCTGAAAGCCAGTTCTGTTCTGAGGAGAAAACACTGGAAGGTAGTGTTTTATGAGATGAAGTAACCTGGTCTGGGTTTGAACTCAGATATTTGCAACCTATCAGTGTGCTCCTAATGGACGAGAGCACTCTCCAACCTGGTGCAGTCGTCAGACTATTACTCACTTACTGATCTTCCAGATAGGTGGAGAGTAAGCTGCATCCTGTGGTCTGAGGGGAATGAAGAGAGACTTCAAGGCCTTGGGGCGGTTGATGAAAGGGTCTGGGGTGCAAGTTATTTTCTCTTCCCTCCTTCCAGTTGCAGGTGATGACATGGGATAGAATAAAAGGAATAGAATCCATAAATACTTGTCTCCGATACTGGTGCTACAGGCAGGGCTTTGGGTTCTTTGATAATGTCTGGTTTTATAAGACACCATACCTGATGGTAATATGTGAAAAAGGTCTAACTTGCAGGGAGAAAAGGGTTCCAGGGCAAGTATTAGCAGGGCTCATTCATACAGCTTTAAACTAGATACAAAGAGGGATGGGGTTGTAGCTGGGTTTGCACCAGCGAGGCAGTGTTCTAGTACTAATGAAGGACAGAAGGCCTCCCACCACCCAAGGGTAGAAACAGCGCACCCAGCTCACTCCCTGAAATGCCTGTACACCAATGCCACCGTGTGGGGAACAAACAGGAGGAGGTAGAAACCTCTGTGCTGTCAAAGGGTTATGATCTGGTTGCACTCGCAGTGACATGGCGGAACAGCTCACAAGGCTGGAATGTGGTCATGAGTGGCTATGTACTTTTCAGGAAAGACAGGCCAGCAGGGCGAGATGGTGGAGTTGCTCTTTACATGAAAGAACAATTAGAACGTATTGAGTTCTGTCCAGGGTCAGATGAAGAGTGAATTGAGAGTGTGTGGGTGCGAATTAAGGGGCAGGCTATCATAGGTGATACTGTTGTGGGTGTCTATTACAGGCCACCTGATCAGGACGAGGAAGTTGGTAAGGCCTTCTTCAGACATCTGGCAGCAGCCTCCCAACTACAGGCCCAGGTTTTCATGGGGGATTTTAACTGCACAGGTACTTATAGAATCATAGAATCATAGAATGGTTTGGATTGGAAGGGACCTTAAAGATCATCTAGTTCCAACCCCCCTGCCATCAGCAGGGACACCTTCCACTAGATCAGGTTGCTCAAAGCCTCATCCAGCCTGGCCTTGAACACTTCCAGGGAGGGGGCATCTACAGCTTCCTTGGGCAACCTGGGCCAGTGTCTGACCACCCTCACAGTAAAGAATTTCTTCCTAATATCTAATCTAAACCTACCCTCTTTCAGCTTAAACCCATTTCCCCTTGTTTTGTCATTAACTGCCCTTATGAAAAGTCCTTCCCCTGCTTTCTTGTAGGCCCCTTCAGGTACTGGAAGACCACTATAAGATCTCCCCAGAGCCTTCTCTTCTCCAGGCTGAACAGCCCCAACTCTCTCAGTCTGTCCTCATAGCAGAGTGCTCCAGCCCTTGGATCATCCTGGTGGCCCTCCTCTGGACTTGCTGGAATGCCTACGCAGCCAGCCATTCACAGTCCAGGAAGTTCCTCCAGTGCATTGATGATAACTTATGGATGCAAATGGTGGATGAGCCAACTAGGAGAGGAGCACTGCTGAATTTTATACTCCCTAATAAGGAGGATCTGGTTGAAGTGGTGAAGGTTGAGAGCAGCCTTGGCCACAGTGACCATGTGGTGGAGTTCAGGATTTTGTGTGGTAGGAACAAAATACCAAGCAGGATCACAACCCTGGACTTCAGCAGGGCCAAGTTTGGCCTTTTCAAGCAATTACTAGGGGATATCCCACAGGATAGGGTGCTATGGTAAGATGGTAAGGGCGCCCAAGATGGTTAACATTCAAGGACCACTTCTTCCAAGCTCAAGATCAGAGCATTCCTACAGGTAGGTAATCAA
This sequence comes from Antrostomus carolinensis, assembly GCF_000700745.2. Classification (NCBI taxonomy): domain Eukaryota; kingdom Metazoa; phylum Chordata; class Aves; order Caprimulgiformes; family Caprimulgidae; genus Antrostomus; species Antrostomus carolinensis. The sequence continues at coordinate 17,257 of NW_010307242.1, forward strand.
GAAAGGGAGCCAGGAGACCCACGTGGTTAAACAAGGAACTGATGGGCAAACCCAAGTGGAAGAAGGGGGTCATGGATGGAGAAGCTGGAATATAAGATTGTTGTCAGACAATGTAGGGAGGCAACTAGGAAAGCTCAGGCCTCCTTGAAATTAAACCTTGCAAGAGAGGTCAAGGACAACAAAAAGGGCTTCTTCAAATACATTGCAGACAAAGCTAACACTAGAGGCAATTTAGACCCACTACAGAATGAAGTGGGTGCCCTATGTGTCCAGTTCTGGGTCCCTCAGTTCAAGAAGGACAGGGAACTGCTTGAGAGAGTCCAGTGCAGAGCCACAAAAATGATTAAGGTAGTGTAGCATCTCCCTTATGAGGAAAGGCTGAGGGAGCTGGGGCTCTTTAGCTTGGAAAAGAGGAGACTGAGGGGTGACCTCATTAATGTTTATAAATATATAAAGGGCGAGTGTCACGAGGATGGAGCCAGGCTCTTCTCAGTGACAACCAATGGTAAGACAAGGGGCAGTAAGTGTGAGCTGGAACACAGGAGGTTCCACTTAAACGTGAAAAGAAACTTCTTTACAGTGAGGGTGACAGAGCACTGGAATAAGCTGCTCAGGGAGGTTGTACAGGCTGCCCAGGGAGGTTGTGGAGTCTCCTTCTCTGGAGACATTCAAAACCCACCTGGACGCCTTCCTGTGTAATCTCATGTAGGTGTTCCTGCTCCGGCAGGGGGATTGGACTAGATGATCTTTCGAGGTCCCTTCCAATCCCTAACATTCTGTGATTCTGTGACAGAGGATACAAGGAAGGTGAAGTTATTGAACACCCTCTTTGTCTTTGTCTACACTGCTGGAGACTGTCCTCAGGAGCCCTGGACCCCTGAGGCCCCAGAGGAAGTCAGGATAAAGGATGAGTTTGCTTTGGTTGATGAGGACTGGATTAGGGATCAATTAAGCAATCTACACATCCAGAAATCTTATGGGTCCTGATGGACTGCACCCACTGGTGCTGAGGTAGCTGATAGAAGTCATTGCTAGGCCACTCTCCATCATCTTTGCTAAGTCGTGGAGAACAGGAGAGGTGCCTGAGGACTGGAGGAAAGCAAATGTCACTCCAGTCTTCAAAAAGGGCAAGAAGGAGGACCCAGGTAACTACAGACCAGTCACCTTCACCTCCATCCCTGGAAAGGTGATGGAACAACTTATCCTCAGTGCTATCTATAGGCATATCAGGGATAAGAGAATCATTAGGAGCAGTCAATGTGGTTTTACCAAGGGGAAGTCGTGCTTGACCAACCTGATAGCCTTTTATGAGGACATAATCAGGTGGACAGATGATGGTAGAGCAGTGCATGCGGTTTATCTTGATTTCAGCAGGGCATTTGACACCGTCTCCCACAGCATCCTCACAGCTAAATTGAGGAAGTGTGGCCTGGATGATCAGGTAGTGAGGTGGATTGTGAACTGGTTGTAAGGAAGAAGTCAGAGAATTTTGGTCGGTGGGACAGAGTCTAGTTGGAGGCCTGTGTCTAGTGGAGTCCCTCCGGGGTCGGTACTGGCACCAGTCCTATTCAATATATTCACCAATGACCTGGATGAGGGAACAGAGTGCACTGTCAGCAAGTTTGCTGATGATACAAAGCGGTGAGGAGTGGCTGACACACCAGAAGGCTGTGCTGCCATCCAGCGAGACCTGGACAGGCTGGAGAGTTGGGCAGGGAGAAATTTAATGAAATACAGAAAGGGCAAGTGTGGAGTCTTGCATCTGGGCAGAAAAACCCCGTGTACCAGTATAGGCTGGGGTCAGACCTGTTGGAGGGCAGTGTAGGGGAAAGGGATCTGGGAGTCCTGGTGGACAGCAGGATGACCAAGAGCCAGCACTGTGCCCTTGTAGAAAAACCCCGTGTACCAGTATAGGCTGGGGACAGACCTGTTGGAGAGCAGCGCAGGGAAAATGGACCTGGGGGTCCTGGTGGACAGCAGGATGACCATGAGCCAGCACTGTGCCCTTATGGCCAGGAAGGCCAATGGCATCCTGGGGTGCATTAGAAGGGGTGTGGTTAGTAGGTCGAGAGAGGTTCTCCTCCCCCTCTACTCTGCCCTGGTGAGGCCACATCTGGAACTTGTGTCCAGTTGTGGGCCCCACAGTTCAAGAAGGACAGGGAACTGCTTGAAAGGGTCCAGTGCAGAGCCATGAAGATGATTAAGGGAGTGGAGCATCTCCCTCATGAGGAAAGGCTGAGGGAGCTGGGTCTCTTTAGCTTGGAGGAGACTGAGGGGTGAGCTCATGAATGTTTATAATAAATATGTTAAGGGCGAATGTCAGGAGGATGGAGCCAGGCTCTTCTCAGTGATGTCCAATAGTAGGACAAGGGGCAATGGGTGCAAACTGGAGCATAGGAGGTCCCATGTAAACATAGGGAAAAGCTTTTTCACTGTGAGTGTAACAGGACATTGGGACAGGCTGCCCAGAGAGGTTGTGGAGTCTCCTTCTCTGGAAGTATTCAAAACCCTCCTGGACGCCTTCCTGTGTGATCTACTGTAGGTGATACTGCTCTGGCAGCGGGGTTGGACTAGGTGATCTTTCGAGGTCCCTTCCAATCCCTAACATTCTGTGATTCTGTGAAGACTTGCTCTGAGAAAGACTGTGGTAAGGAAGGGCTGGCAAGATGTGTTTACAATGCTGTAGGAGCTCACCGGGACTCGAAGCAAATTGCCTCAGGCGTCAGATCAGAGGAGCAGTTGACCATATCAGCCCAAAAATATGGGACTGATGGAGCACTGCAACTCTTTAGCTTTCCAGAATGACCTCTGTCTAAAGAGATATGAAAGAAAGGACTGAGGAAAGGCATGAGAAGTTTTAGAAGAGAATGAAGACACCACAATAAATGTGAGGAAAGGAAAGCCTCGGAAAGAAAAGGAGCTCATAGAATGACTGGGTTAAAGAAGGGATATGATAGAGGATTTGAGACCCAGAAGAGAAGATGAGACAGGAGAGGACAGGAGTAAGTCTGGGTATCTATGGGGAAAAAATCCGTCCTAACGTTCTCATCTCAAAGAAGTACACTGACATAACTGGGGAAAAGGAGGTTTGGCCATGACTTGGGATCCCTTGGGATCTCTCCCTGACTCTTACTTACACTGAACTGCTTTGTGACCTTGGTGACCTGGTGTAATTTCATCCCCACCATAAACTTACTTGCAGTAGATTTGGAAAATGCCATGCTACTTATATATAGTGTCTGTCACAGCACTGATTTCAAGTCATTAATAGCCATAAAATACAAAACATCTGTAATTTTAAAAAACACTTCTGTAGAAGTCCCATAGAGATTTATTCAAGCTACACCACCAGCTGAACAGTGTGTGACTGAAAAACAGCTACATGACGCTTCTTTTCTGTTCTATAAGACATGCCCAGACACCTAAACCTCTCCCTTGTTCAGTTAGCTGCTGCTTGGCTGGTCCCCATATAGTTCCGACAAGAACTAGCTGTTCCCCTATTATTTCCTCATTTGTATATATTCCCCTCTCACCCCAGCTCCTCATAAAGAAACAC
>NW_010307242.1:20841-28064 GCF_000700745.2 Antrostomus carolinensis
TGTTTGGAAATTAAAGTTTCAGTGTTCCACACTGAAGCAGATTATTTCTCCTTTTATGGTGCTGAAGAAGGAACTTCATCACTCTGCTGGTCCTGGTTCCCTGCTAATCATGGATAACATTTTTCTTTCAGTGAGTACCTGCAAATCCTTCTCAGCTGGGACACAACTACCAAGGAGTCAAAGATCTCAGAAGAGAAGGGAAGAGTTGGAAAAAAATCACCAAGCCATCCACCCACTGCTTCTGGGCAGCAGCTGAGGTGGCAGTATTGCTTTAGTGGGGGTGAAAATTGCTGTCCGAAGGAAACAAAAATGGTCTTTTATCTATAGCTTGTAGCAGCATTATGTTTCAATAAATGCAGATGTGAGGTGTTCACAGTTTTGTACCCTGAAGTGCCCTTGACCTAACATAAAGAAACTCTGGTCTAATTAAAGTAATGCTGCCAGTCCTTCTCTCAACTGGTGGCTGCTGCTGAGAAAACCAAGGAGATTTTTTTTCTTTTGATATGCATTTTTCATTCTTGTTTTTGTATATCTATTAATGGTTGGTCAGATAAACAGTTAAACCTTTCAAAACCTTCACATTTTCCTGTATGGCTTTCCACATGGCCTGGAAAGAGAGGACATGTTTGTACAGTGAACAGTGATTGTCACAAGTTGGTTATTATTTCTAGTCTTCTTAAAAGACTAGAAAATTAAGTATCTTAAAGCAACAGGCATGATTAATTCACATAGCACTAAATGTCCTAGAAGAGAAAAGAGGCTGCCATTGCTGACAAGTATATTTGGATGCCTCAAATTTTTTCACATTGCTAGGAATAGCCTGAAGTTCTTCTAATACATTTCAGAGAGAGAGTTTGTGCTTGTATTGGGGTGGCTTCTGTGAGAAGCTGCCAGATGCTTCCCCCATGTCCAACACAGCCAATGCCAGCCGGTTCCAAGAAGGACCTGCTGCTGGCCAAGGCTGAGCCAATCAGTAACACCTCTGTGATAACATAATTAAGAAAAAAAAAGGGAAATAACTAAGAAAAAGGGGAAGAGAAAAAAGCTGCACACTTTGCAGTGAGAGAGAGGAGTGAGAAGATGTGAGAGAAACAACCCTTGCAGACACCAAGGTCAGCGAAGAAGGAGGAGGAGGAGGGGCTCTAGGTGCCAGAGCAGACTTGTGGTGAAGACCACAAGACCACCACCCGCAACTTGTGGTGAAGACCATGGTGAGGCAGGCTATCCCCCTACAGTCCATGGTGGATAAGATGACAACCTGTAGCCCATGGAGGACCCCACACAGGAGCAGGTGAATTCCCGAAGAAGGCTGTGACTCCATGGGAAGCCTGCACTGGAGCAGGTTTCTGTCAGGACCTGTGACCCGAGGAGGTGGAGAGAGGAGACCATGCTGGAGCAGGTTTGCTGGCAGGACTTATGACCCCGTGGGGGACCCGTGGTGGAGCAGTCCCTTCCTGAAGGACTGCACCTCATGGAAAGGATTAATGCTAAAACAGTTTGTGATGAACTGTTGTTCATGGGAAGGACATTTTAAAAAAATAAAAATAAAAATAAAAAGTCAAACACTTTGGGGAAAGTATCTTTAGTCATTCTTGTGATTTATTTTCATGTGAGTTAGATCTGTTTGTATGCAAGGTAAGACAAGCTTGCTCCAGTTTGTGTCAGAATAAATTGGTCCCTTTGAGGCCAAAATGTGGAGCAAGTGGCTACCAGAGGATACATCCAGCTCCTCTTGCACTGAGGTTCCTGAAGTTCTACATCTGTACCTGGGCAGTGACCAGCTATACAAAAGCACTGATTAGGATAGCTCTCTTCAAACACTTGAGGCTTTTACCAGCTTAACTCTTTCAGGCCTGTGACATGACCCTTATTTACTTCAGGTCTTTTTCTAATATTCAGGGTTGCAGAGATTAGATAAGATAGGATGCAATGCAAGAAATGAGAAATATATCATATCTATAATCTAGTCCTCCTTTTTCTACTGCTTGATGTGGGCTTAAAAGAAGGGGTAAATAAAAAAATCTTGTGTTTTTTTCTTTTGCTGTGTGGTCATTTTTGGGGGGCCACTCTTCTGGAACAGTAAGACTATAAGGGATTGTAAGATGTTTGGAGGGAGCAAGGCTATGTTTGATCAATAAACTCTTTGGGAGGGCTGCAAAGCTTTGGAAATAAGGCAACTCACATAAGCATCTAAACAAGGGCATCAAAACACTCAGCCATGCTGTCACCAAACATCAGTTTGGCTTTTGTCTTATAAAAAATTATAGCTAGAAATGTTACTAAAGGGCACCATTGAATAGTGAGATGGATTCTGGCTATGCAGAACACAGCTTGCACATTGTACATTTGTGAGAGTGTAGCTCATTTTTACATGCTGCTTTCACCTGTTTTCTTTCTGTTTCAGAGCTTCTCTATCAGCAAGGGAGAATTATATCTGACTGGAATCTATAGGGATGCAGCAAAATTATGGTTAGTTACAAGTGTTGGTTAGTTTGTGGTATAAAAAGAACAAGCTATGTACAGGACATTCCCCTGGCCTTCCCAAATGCCCCTATTAAGAATACTTCTGTTATTTAAAAATAAAACATTTCAATAATGCAGGAACAAATTGCGTATTAAAAACTACTCTTTCTTTCAGTTTCCCCCCGATTGTTGTAAGATCAAATACATAAAGTTTTGATAAAGTTGAAAGCATTTTCACACAACTGTAGTTTTTTACAAAAAGCTGTAGCATTTCGAGGATGAAAATTTGTATTTTAAAATGCCTAAACCAGGGCAAGATCTTTTTATACAGTGTAGAGGAGGATTCACTTAAGATTCCAGCAGGGAGTGAACTCACTTCCATTCTTTCCAGATTAAAAATCAAGCACATGGAAAAATAAACAAACAAAATAGCAATGAATGAATGGATCACACTCTGTAGAGACCCAGTAGGAGATGAAGAAATAGACACCAGCATGGGGCATAGGCTCAGCTGAACCTCAATTTCCACTCTGTTTCCCCCAGAGAAATTAAGAGTATATTACAACTCAGTTTTCTATAAATCTGCATGGATATTTTACTCCATTTAATAATTTTAATACCTGATGCTCACTTTCAGCCAAATTTCTAAGAGAAATGAAGACTCCAATGACATTTTGTTTTAATAGGTTTTCTGGAAATAGAAGGGACCAGATAGAGGAGCAGAAACTCTACTCAGAATGGTACACCTCAGTGTCACATTGCACACAATGTGTCTTTTCTTACTCAGTGCAAAGTAGGTCGCCTTGGCTTAAAAATATGAAGTCCTACTTTGAGTTAAACTCCTTGGGTTTAACTTGAGTTTCTGGTGGCCTGTTAAACATTTCTTGTCTCTCTCACTTGGAATTGTCATTCACATTTAATTGCAAAATGGCAATTTGAACTCTGACTTTAAATGAAAGTTAATCTTTCAGTTTCAGACTTTCAGCGTAACTTGTCCTCTTGAGAAACAAATGTACAGATGACATATGTTGAGACAACGGCTGCTTTGCATGGTGTGGGATCATTCCATTGGACTGATATTACAAGAGTAATGAGAACAGAATTCTCCAGCTTTTCTGGCAGTTGGAGGCACACAGTGAAATTTGTAAAGCTCTCCCCTTTTAGTAAATCTAGGATGAAAAAAACTGTTTCTTTCCTGAGGTATTCAATATAACCAGGAGAGGACATTTGTTTTTCTGCCTGCTTACACAAAGGATGAGGCTTGTGGCATACTACTGAGTCAGATGAACTGTGGAACTTGCAATTATCATTTTCCAGAGTACATGGGAAGCCTGAATCTACTGTGGGTGGATATGGCAAGTGTCTGCAGAGGATATTCTATGCAGATAACCTTTGATAGTGTTTCCTCTCTATGCAAGAATATGTCGTGACTTCACTTCACAGCTTTCACTCTGCTGGCTCCTCAGGAGACAGAAGGTTAACCTTCCCACTTGTCAAAATGACAGAGCTTGTCTAAGGTTGGACAGGATGGTAAGGCTCTTTAGAGTCCTGGAAATCAGGAGACTAGATTATAGATATGATATATTTCTCATTTCTTGCATTGCATCCTACGTTTGAGTCATAGGTATGTAATCCAATTTAATTCTCAAAGCAAGACTGAAGCTGAGTTCAGCCTAGGTTGCACAGGGCTTTATCCAAAAAAATCTTGAAAACCTGTGAGACTGCACAGTTTCTCTAGGAAAACTCTACCAGTTTTTCCCTTATATCCATCTGAACCTCCACTGATTTTGTTTTTGACCACTGTTTCTGATTCTTTTTCCATGCACCACTCTGAAGATTCTTGCTATGTCTTCTTTATGACCTTGTTGGTACTGTAAGACAACTGTTAAATCCCTCCAAAGCTGTCTTTTTCCACAAGCTTATCAAGCCTTCTTCACAACTGCACAACTTTGCATTTCTCTTTGATGAATTTCATGTTTCTGCAGGTCCATTTCTGTGGCTTGTCCAGGTCTCTCTGAACCACAGGTCTGCCCTCAACTAGGTTAACTGCACCCCTAATTTGGTGTCATCCTCAGATATGATGAGACGCATTGTCTCCTCATGCAGGTCATTGATTTCAATGTCAAATATCAAATAGGCTTCAGGACAAATCCCTGAGAAAAGCCACCTGTCTCTCAGCTCTGGTGAAGTATACTTCAGCCACTACATTTTGAACTTAATGATCTACTCAACATTTCACCCAGGCAGTAATTTGCCTGTTAAACCATTACGTTCCTTCTTGGATGCAAGGATGCTGTGGGAAACAATGTTGACAGTCTTGCTAAAGTCAAGGTCAGTGACATTCCAAAGATTTCTCTTCATCTAAACCCTTACCAAACTCGTCTTTTTTTCCATGATCTTTAATATCACTCTTTTCAACAATGTACCTGGAAAGTATCTGATTTTCCATTAAAGTTAACTGTTCTTCTCTAAGTCTGGACTAATTTAGCCAAACCAAACAATGTTACCAATAAATCTCATCCATAACACACAGGTGCATTTATTTTTTTATGCACCCTTTTCTGAACACTGCTGCCTTTTGATTGTTCCCTTCATGACATCTGTCTCTGAAGGATTTCTGCTTTGTGACTTCTGCTCAAATGGTGTCGGTTCCCACATCAGAAGTGACAGGAGAGCAACTAGAGTTCTGCAAATCCCCTCAGGTTAAATTAAGATGAAACAACATCAAATGACTAGTTAAACATTTTATTTATAGTGGAAATAACATGAACTTCAAAAATGTAAAAACATTGGACATATGTGGTTTTTTAATTGGAAAAAATATATATGGGGGGAAAGACAGGAGACACAGGAAAGTGTGGTGGTTTCACTCTTTTGGCTTGCAAACACAGGCAATCTCTCACTTTTCCCCTACCCCCGAAGGAGTAGGGGAGAGAATTGGAAGGAAAAGGGCAAGGAGACACATGGGTTGAGATAAAAATTATTTACTAGTTGTAATAAAATAATAATGATAATACAGTAACAGAATATATGAATGACTGTATGGGGCTGTGAAAGTGGAGAAAAGGCCTTTGAAGAAACCAAAGTTGACCCTCTTCCAAAGTGGCAGTCCTGTTGACTCCTCTCCTGACTTCTCCAAAAACAGAAAACACTTTGAGATAACTGCACCCAATACAACCTCCAGACATCACTTCACTCACCAGTAGGGGACAATTTACACAAGACTGTTCTTCAGATAAAACAAACATTAATTTCAATTCTTTTACCCTTTCCTTCCAGTTATCTGGACGGGACTCTTTTGCAGTTTTCTCAACTACATATTTATTTCAGGAGTTCTGAAGGTTTTAACTATAGCAGGTAAAAACTCCATCTCCTAGGGAGACTGACACAAATCACTGTGGAGCAGGAGTGGGTTTCAACAGTTAATTTACAGGGCCGAAAAACAGTTAGAGTATTGGTTTAGCCTGATTAGTATGACTAGCAGGATAAAGTTATAACAGATGAGATATTCAGATAAGTGAACAGACAAGCAGAGGGAACAGCAGATTAGGCAAACAAAAGATTGGTAAAAACAAACAGAAGAAATGGGCTACAGAAGGGGGGGATGCTTACATAAAATCCGAATTAGAGATTATTATTACAGAAATTTTTTAGGCTCCTTTGTTAAGGTCACTGTTAAATATGCTAGATAATAAATTTTTAAATTTTTTGAAAGGTTAATCCAAAATAGAGCTTGTCAACAATGGGAATCAATCTCATTTAGTACTTTGCAAGTACTACATGGTACGGTAAAAAGAGATGTCAGCAAGATACCAGTAGGATATGATAGGTGTGAGATTGTGCAACACAGGATGGTGTGAACTGGGAACAGATCATGAAAGACCCATGTTCAGTTCATAGAAATGGTGAAGACCATGGATTAGTGTTTCTAATCATGCATCCAGGTGACCAAATATCAACCAATAACATTTGGCAGTAATTATTAAGTAGTTATTAGTAATTAAGCAGGTGATGTAATTTGAGGTGGGGTATTTGCTTTTTTTTTTTCCTAGTAAAGTAAACAATAGGTTTTAATAAACAATTGAAGTATTTCCTTTGACTCAAAATAAAATTTTTATTTCATTTTCTTGTTTCCTCTTCCTTTTTTTTTAAAAAAAAAATTATTTGCTAAATTTGGCCCATATTTGTAAACAGTTCAGTCATCTTTTTTGAGTTTGGTTTTTTTTTTACAAATCTGCTATATATTGCCATAAAGGAGATGAATGCTGAAATAGGTATGATCCATGTGTCTCTTGTACTGGGGATCACAAAACTAATAACAACACTCCAGCGGTGTTCTCACGAGCACTGAAAGGAAGAGGGAAAGGATTACCACCCTTGCCATGCCGGCAACAATCTTACTCATGAAGTCCAGGCTGCTGTTCGCTCGAGAGAGCATTGCTGGCCGATGTTCAGCTTGCTGTCCACCAGGATCACCAGGTCCTTCTCTGCAGTGGTGCTGTCCAGCTAGTTGTCCTGCAGCATGTATGAGGTAATCCCTCTCCATGGGCAGGACTTCACATTTTCCCTTGCTGATCTGACATTGCTATTGGCCCAGTTTTCCAACCTGTCAATGACTCTCTGAGTTACTCTTCAAAATTTTGTGTCATCTACAAACATGTAGAGTGTTTCTCTATCCAATTATCTTGACAATTAATTAAGATTTTAAGATATATTGGCCCAAGACTTGACCCCTGGGGTACATCACCAGTGACTGAATT
>NW_010307242.1:28098-74110 GCF_000700745.2 Antrostomus carolinensis
ATTCATTCCACAAGTTTTCAGCCTGTCTCACTGGTCACTTCTCTATCCCCAATTTTATATCACTTTGTCTATGCGGATGTTATGGGCGACAATGTTGAAAGCCTTGAGAAAGTCAATACAAGCAACATCTGCTGCTCTCCTCTCTTCCAGCAGGCCAGTCATCTCACTGTAGAAGGCTATCATGTTGGTCAAGCATGATTTCCCATTGATAAATCCAAGCTGACGAGTCCAGATCACCTTCTTGTCCTTCAGATACCTGGAAATGGCTTCCAGAATTAGTCTGACCTCACATGGGCTTATGTATGTCCTGCTTGTTTAAATATTCCCTAACCTTATTCTCCTCAAGCAAGGGTAGGTGTCCCTTGTTCCAGATCTCTGGTCTCAGAGGCCTGGGATTTCTGAATGCTGGTCTTATGAGTAATGACTGAGGTAAGAATCCATTGAACACTTCTGTTGGTCTTCTCCCTGTTATTTGTCACCAATTCCCCTGCCCCATTCAGCAACAGGCCCACATTTTCTCTAATGTTCTTTTTGCTGCTAATGTATTTAAAGAAATCCTTCTTGATGGCCTTCACACCCCTTGATAGATTCAACTCCAGTCAGGTTTTGGCTTTCCTAACATCATCCCTGCACACTGGTGTACACACGTGCACGCACACTAAATTCTTCGTAGGTCGCCTGTCCCGGCTTCCTTTCAGTATCTGAGTTTTGTCAAGAGCTCCTTGTTCAACCCTGTAGGCCTTCTGTAACCTTTCAGTGGCTTTCTTTCCCCTGGGATATACTGTTCATGAACTTGGCAGAGGTGATCTTTGTGTATCAACTATCTGTCTTCTGTGCCTCTCAACTTTAGCGCAGTGTCCCATCCTTCCAAGTAGATCTCTGATGACATTTAACTTTTCTCTCTTAATATCCAGAGTTGTAGTCTCAGTTCTTTCCCTGCTCCCTTCTCTCAGGATCCTGAACTCATGGTCACTGGAGCCAAGGCTGCTCCTGCCATTTACATCCCTGACCCTTTCTTTCTTGTTTGTAAATGTCAGATGCAGTAAAACATCCACTCTTTTCCATTTTTCAGTCTCTTTTGAAAAAGAGTTTCCCTGCAAAGTTACCCTCAGTGCCCTCCAGAAAACTCCTGAATTGACAAGTCTTTTTCATAGTCAGAATATGTCATTATACTCTGGTATTTCCCCCGACTAGCTCTTTTTAAGAAAGAAAATAACTAATGGGTTGTTTTCTACTTTTTTTGGGGGGTCACTATTAAGAAAAGAACAATTTTTATGAATAAAAAAGCAGAAATGTTTTATATCAGCAAGGGACAAAGCTTATAATCATTAAACTTTTTTGTTGAACTCATTTTCTTTTTTTCATAGATGGAACCTGATATCAAAGACATTATGTAAGTTATTAATTATCTCTCACACTACCTAAAAAGTATGTTCTTTTTTTAGATACAATTGATTTGCACTTCAAAGACTTTTTTAATGAAAACTAGAAAACATAGTCTCTGAATATCTGGTCCTTTCTCTTTTCTAAATAATTTTCTGCATGGCAAGGTCACGCCCACAGTATTGTATTGAACTCCCAATGATGGCTCTGATTTAGTTCAGCTACAGAGGAACTGGCCAATCTATGGTAAATAATTTCACAGCCCTGGAACTAGACAAATAATTCAAGAATGCCTTTATATATCAGTTCTTTGGAAGAGCAAGTGTCAAATAATAATCCATATAATGGTGCTTTTTATCTCTAATTGTGCGATCATGAAAAATGATGGTCCCTACTCCTGAGACCTGCCAGTCAAAATGGGCAAGAATACAGTAGCTTGGACTTGTCCACCTTCATTCATTTCAGGGAATATTTTACCTAACACTAGGACCATTTTATTTTATTGAATTAGTCTGATTTTTTGGAAGACATGAGGAACTAAAATAGAATTATGCCGTTAACATTTTCCTAAATGAAATTGTGTGTGGAGTACTATTTCTTTTGTACTTTTCCTGCTTATATATATGAAGTCTAGGCTACAGAATCACCTATACACTCTGGTAGTAACTTTATTCAACTCAGAATGTGTGATGAAAGTGGATTCCAGGAGAACTATTGACAAAAAGAGGTTGTAGGTATAGTCTTCCTGCTGTTTCAAACTAGAAGAGTTGTGTGATTTTTCTGGATCATCAATTTCTTTTGTTTGCCAAAAAAAAGAAAAAAGAAATAAAAAAGAAAAAAGAAAAAAATGTGTCTCAGTAGGCTGCCATAAAGTTTCTTGTATACACACTTAGCAAGGGTTATGTTATGATTCTCTGTGAATTTGTCCCTCACTGAATGCAAAGTGATGCTATCATAGGCTGTGCTCAGAGGATGCAAAGACTTCAGGTAATTCAGAAAATATCTGTTATTTTTGTTTGCAGCTTACTATGAATATTTTACTGCTACACTCAAAACACATAAAACAGCTCTTATGACCATTTCTAGGTGCTGAGATTAATACCTGTATTGTAGCAATGTTTCTCAGCATTGGAGTATGGTTTCGAGGATGACATTATTTAGATATGTCTTTAAATAAACTCAGGATTCAGCAGCATGCCTCAAAGAGTTGTCTGGCCCATGAGAAATGAAGACTCTTCAAGACTTTAAATCCTTCTCTTGAAATGCTGAGTAGTTGCACTTTTCCCAGGATCGACTTTCAGGGAGACAGTTGTCCTTTATGATTTTAGGACTGCTTTGCTAAACTGGGAAGCACTTCTGAAACTGGCCAAGTGAATACTCAAGTGGTTTAATTTGAAAGACCATGACGCTGCAGGACTGCAGTTTACAAAGAAGACAGGGCAGTAAACTTCAGTGTTTAAGAAGGCTGGAATATGATGTAGCCAGCTGAAGAGAGGCAGAAAGCAATGAATACATTTGGTCTGCAAATGTGCACAGAGAGTAAAAAAGTAGTTCCACAAAACTGATAGAAAAGGGCAGCATGACTGAAAGAAGGACTGATATAAAACAAGGCAGAGGGAGAAGAACAAATACACATTAGTCATAATCTGAGCAATGGAGCCAAAATGACTTCAGGAGTCAGACTGAAAAGAAAAAGGATCAATATATCAACAGCATGGATTTCCCAATTATGGAAGACATATGAATTTCTTTGAAATACTGTAAAAGAAGAATAATTTCAGAGTTGACTATTGGATAAGCAGGAAATATTTTATCTGTTATTAGAAACCTTAACAAAATAAAATTCCTGATGCAAAAGAATTTCTGATACTTCCCATCAGTATCAGGCTGGTAGGCATGTCTAAAGTAAAATAAAACTAGTTGCATGTGCACAGCTTTCATACATAGAAAATCATACCTATGGAAAGCAGTTCTCCTTCAAGAAAGTAAGTGCTCTTCTTAAAATGTCTGCATGTTTTTAATGTTTCCAATGCTTATATGTAAGGTTGTGTGTTTTGATATTGTACACAACCAGTCCTAATGTATTTTAGCTTATTAAAAGATGTATTTGAAAACAGATTGAATCCAAATAGAAAAATAAAAGGCTACATTTGACACAGAAATTTTTATAGAAGTTATTATAGTGAATTAGAAATCAGCACTGTTAACCTGTATATCTGAAGCCTTGGTGCACTGAGAAAACACTGAACAACCCTCCCTATCAGTCTTGGTTGTCTTCCTTAAACAAGAGTCAACAATAGAATTGAAATATTAAATAAAAAATTAAATCATTAGGAAATTTTAGCCACTGCTCAGCTTTGTCAAGTAGGCCACATGCTGTGGCTACCAAGTGCTAATTTAGGAACTGATTGCACATTTCAGCATGTAGACCACCACTGGAAGTTTGCAAGTGCAGCAGGAGTGCTAGGGCTTGGAATATGGAAGCATACCAGGACTTTTCCGTGCTCGGAAACATTCTCAGAACACGGGAAAAATGTGTCAGCATGAAATACCAGGTTGTACAACTAGCATACCTGTATCTTCAACCATTGCTGAGGTCACTTCTAGGCTGTGAGTACAGTACTCTTTCCAATCATAGAATCATAGAATAGTTTGGTTTGAAAAGACAAGTACGATCAATCTAGTCAAACCGGAAACTTAGCACTGCCAAAGTTCACCACTAAAGCATGTCCCTAGGTACCACATCTACATGTCTTTAAATACCTCCAGGGTTGGTGACTCCACTACTTCCCTGGTCAGCCTGTTCCAATACTTGACTGTGGGAACTGAAGGGATACATGTCTGGAGATATGAGAAGCACCTGCATAGACAAGTTATGAGAAAGGAACTTTGAAATCTATCCAAAAGATGTACCCTGGCAAGCAAACAGGAAGGGATGCACACAAAGTCCATCAGCCGATTAGGGGCATGTGAACTGCTCGTGCTGCGAGTGAATAGTCAATAACATGTTAACAGGTGTGGGTGATTTCATTAGTTTTGGGGTATAAATATAACTGTATTAGAACAAATAAATGGCTTCTTGCCTCAAGCGGGGACCTGTTTCCAGTCCCCTCGATCTCTTAGGTCCCCTCCTTCAGCCTGGTGGCAAGAAGGTAGAAGATCTTCTGCTTCTTGAGTCTCCATCTGCTGCCTTTGTCTCAGGGATGATATAGTGTGGCTCCACCAATCGATCTCCATCTCACACTCCCTGATACTCCTTAACCTTTCCACTTCTTTCAGCTCTGCCACCATGCTGGGCAGATCACTCACTTGGTCACAGCACACAAAGGTGCTGTCTCTACTGCTCTCCAGTGACAGGTTCAGGCACTCCGGAGACCTAGACAGCTGTAGGTTTGCAAGGGACCTCCATCTGAGTTGCCACACTCTTCCTGGTGATAGTTTTCAGCCGAGTGGCAACCATAGCTGTGTCTGCCTCAGGGAAGGCAATGACCACTGCTTTTGTCAGTCTTCCTGAGCCGGGGCGGGGCAGGGGGTAGTACACTTTCTTTAACCTTCCTTTTCTGGCTGACTATAGAATCCATCCTTATTGTTCTTTGAATCCCTTGCCTGACCCCATCCCTACATTACTGAGCAGTGTCCCTATACGCTTTCCAGTATACCTGTCCCTCCTTCCAATGCCAGTGCATTTCCTTCTTCCTTTTTAGTTTGACCAGCAGGTCTGAACTCATCTATGCCTGTCTCTTGCATTCCTTTCTTGATTTCTTACCTCTGGTGACTGAGGATGTAGTCCCTTCCAGCATTAGACAGATGGAAGGAGCTTGAAAACTTGGAAGAAAAGAACATTTATAAAAGCTATGACAGAATTAACTTTCCCACATTTTATGTTGTTTCTGTAGGTTGTGGAGAATACTTGTAAGATCTAGGAGCATGGACTCACACCAGATAACATAAAATTGTCTAACCTTCCTTCTTGCTTTGTTAGTCACCCTTAGAGCAACAGCCTTGGTGTGGGTTAGTGTTGTCCTCAACACCCAGATTCACAATGAACAGTCAACCAGCTACTGGCAAGAGTGTCTGTACAGCCAGCATTGAAAGACAAACTATGTGTAAGGTTGCTTCATGTGAGCATATGCCATGACATTCAGAAAGCAAAACAAATAAAGAGGCACCAGAATAGAGCACATCTATCTGTTTCTCTAGATCTAAATTTCTAAGACAATCAAAAAACAATGGCTGATTGGAAATTATATTTGTAGGTCAAGCAAGAAATCTGCTTTAAGACCTGACTGAATAATTTTCTGTCAGTTGAATTACATGAATCTCTCAAACAAAATCAAGGGATGCTGAAGAGAGACAGTAGCATCTGAAGTGGCCAGGGGCATAGTGAATGTCAAACACTGATCATTACAGAGATGTTTGCTCACCGATGGACACTAGAAGGAAGTATGACATCTTGTCTTTATTTAAACGGAATATATTTGGATTTATTAATCCTTTCATTTTAACTTCCTTCCTTCCTCCTTCCTCTCCCTGCCTTTCATCTTGTGTAGTATTTTTTCTGTAGTTACTTTTGCCTATTCACCAACCAGCATGACAGCTCTTAGTGATATAAATACAAGCAGCTATTTAAACTCAGTAACAAAATCAATAGACTTTGAAAAAAGTAACTTATGCATTTATCTCTGCTGAAACTTCCTCTGCCCTGCATGTTTCCTACTAATCTAAAGAGCTGCCAGTGGACCCCTCCTCACTGTCCCTCCATGTCTTCCCAGAAACATATCACCTACCTCCTGGTGTCAGAATATTCCTGCAGCCTGTCTAGATTTCTTAACAAAGACTATTTCTGATGCTTTCTCTTATCAGCAGAAGGACTCAGAGGGTTGTTTCCCATGGCCTCTGGGAAATGGCTGAAAAGTGGAAGTCCTTGCCCTTCATGGCAGGAATCAAACCCAAACAAAACACAATGAAAGCATCTTCCTGCTGCAAAGCATGTGTAATACCATGATACTGCAGCTTATTCATGGTATTACTGCTCATTCCAGCCTGACATTCACCAATATGTGTCCTTTTAAAAGTGTCCTGTGACTAGCACTGTGGCTGAAGCTTTTGGGACATACCCAGAATCAGTATGTCAGGTCAGCTGCAGAGAGCAGCAGAAAATGGAAACCTTGTGTCTTTGGGAAAGGATGCAAAATATGCCATCATTTTTACACAATACCGAGGAGGAGAAAGAAGTTACTCTTCTGAAGACAGTAGTTATGATGTAAAAATTAATGAAACTGTCACTTAAGTAAATGTGCACATTAAAACAGGGAAGATTAATGTTTCAGCATGGCCTGGAGGTGAGAAGTAATAGATGTATCCAAAGCCTGAACAAACTCAGTGAAGAAACACAACAGGCCTCAGAGTACTGTTTCCCCAAGACAGCTTACCTTTGTGGTATTTGACAACATGCAAAAGAGGATTTCTGTTTCACTCATGTAAGAAGAAAAAAGAAAACAAAGGGAAAGGTTATATTGGAAGTTTTATGTTCCCAGATGGCATCCTGATCAAAAGATGCCCTGAAGACTAAATGGTTTGATTAGACTTCTCTGTGATGTTTGCCTAAAGGTGACAGATTTTTTTCTGACAAATGACCAAGAAATTTGAAGTATTGTGATATTCTTTGCATATTTCAGAAATTTCCAGCTATATGACAAATGTTCATCACACAGATGAGCTTCCAGTTTCTCTATGTTTTGGGAGTAGAAAAGGCATGGAATAAGATGTGTAATGTATACTCCTTTAAAAAAAAGGGGGGTGAGGGGAAGAAGAAGCTTCTGATGATAAACAGTCTACAAGAAGGAACAGCTTTTCTCAGTGTTCTTAGTTTCATCCAAGTTCTTGTATCTGTTAAAGCAGAAATTAATTCTGATATCAGAGCTAAGCGTACAGGCACAAGCACATTATGCCTCCTTTCATTGATACACAGATATGCCTCTTGCAGCAATAGTGCTACACAATTTTTTTACTGAAATCACTTTCTTATTGAAAGATGTTAGGTCTACATATTACATATGGTTTCAGATTCTAAGGAATATTTGTTTACACCTTTACCTTCAA
This sequence comes from Antrostomus carolinensis, assembly GCF_000700745.2. NCBI lineage: Eukaryota > Metazoa > Chordata > Aves > Caprimulgiformes > Caprimulgidae > Antrostomus > Antrostomus carolinensis. The sequence continues at coordinate 35,584 of NW_010307242.1, forward strand.
TGTGCAAATGCAGAAAGATAGCTAGGTGAAATATATTGCTGTGTGATGTGTGCATTGTAGGCCAGGTTTCACCTGTGAAAACCACTTCCATCACAGACCAGTATCAATTGACATGGAATAGAATCATAGAAGCATAGAATGGTTTGAGTTGGAAGGGACCTTTGAAGATCATCCAGTGCCAGCCTACCTGCCATGAATAGGTTGGAAATCTGTAGGTTTGCTAAATAATATTAATCAGAAAAAGATAATTTCAAAGTCATCTTATTCAGTGGATTTTTTAGGTGACTGTGGGCCAGGTGTTACACTTGTTTGTGACTCAGTTTTCCTTACTTTCATTAAGATTTCCTTCTGATGAGGTTTAGCTTTTCCCATTGCTATCTCAGCTTCTGCAGAGATTAAAAAGCAAAGAATAATAATAGTGATTACATCAGCAGGATCTTTGCTGCTTTCAGACGGGAGATACAGAGTAGCTCTGCAGGAGTTGTAATCAAGCCATTCAAGGTGGGACAAGCAGCAAGCAGAGCTAAAGACAGACACAAGCAAATGCATTTACAAGACTCTCTTACCTATAGATTATGTTAATTAGGGATAGATGTAATGAAAAAACATGCCTTCTTTTCAGAATGATAGTTTCTCTCTCCCACATTTCTGGTCTTCCCACGAACACAGTAAATATCTTTTAAGAGATGTAGTGATGCAAGCATGTCTAACAACCTGATGCTACTCTACACGTGTAAGAACTGCAACACCTGACAGTTCAGCTCATTTACAGATAAACTCCATTAACAATGTACGAATGCAGTTGTTTTCCAGATTTCTCCAGTCTTTCTCCAGAATGTTGTCATCCTGTTTTTCTCCATTCTCCTTTCTGTGATTGTGCCAGGCCCTGAATGGGAATGTGAGCAGATCACGGCACACTTCTAACTTCTGCCTCCTCAGTCAATCAGATGACACTTTTGAAACTTTCTGTACCATCACTGACCTAAGCATGTGGAAACAAATTTAGCACAAGCCTGCATCTCATAATGATCTTACAGGCAGCTTTAAGGCTCCTCCATAACTGTCAGAAAAGGTGTGTTGGGGGGGGAAGGAGGGGTTCAACATCACCACCTGCCCTGTCTGTGTGAAACTTATTGAAAATTTCACTTTCAGGTTCTTGAATTCATTGGCCGGTTCTTGTGATCTCTGTGAGAAAGGCATTAGGGACTTTTTGTTGTTGTGTCTACCACATTCTTCTGCATTTAGCATCTTTTTCTGGTTTTCAATTTTAATTTACAGAGTTGCCTGTATCTTGCATCACTATACAAAAGCCAAAGTCTGTCTAAGTCAAACTGATCATTCAGCTGGGCTGTTACCAGGTTCATAGGCCTCTTGGTTCAGCTCATAGGATCGTTTTTCCTATGCATATTGTAGAGGTTGCACAGAGAACCCCTTGATTGGCCTCTCAGAGGGGGTTCTTAGCCAGCTGGTTATGTTGAGACCTTGTTTGTGTCACCCTGTTGTATTACCCTCTACTTTCCTGCTCTCCCCCCACCCCAGACCTGATAAGGCTTGTTCAGCTGTCTTGTAGTGCAGGGTCAGGGATGAACCTGTGTTTTACTTTTGTTTGTTTGCTTTTTATTAATATTTCAACTTTAGTTGTTAATTTCCTTAGCGTTTATTAAAGATTATTTTCTACCTTTTATACCTACACCCTTAAAACATATACATGTATATTTAATTTTTATCTTTATATATATATATACCTATATATGTGCTATATAGGTATGGTGGAGTCCTGAAACAACCAATAACAGACCAGTATGAAAACTTACAGGCATAACAGTTAACAAAATGGTGGCTACTTGCCATAAAATTATGGCTGAAACACATGGACCCTTGCATGGTTAGTGCATGGGGCTTTCCTGCACTAAAGTCCTTATAGGGTACAGAGGAAGGGATATCTTGCATTGCCAGCCACTCTCAGGGCAGCCTGTGAGCATGTCAGGTATGATGTTTTACAAAATTGGGATACTCAGGGCAAATGAGGTGAAGGAAACAAACTCCGTTACTAGAAGAGGGGAGGGATTTTTGAGGCACATGGACTTGCGACTCGCTACAGGGGGTGGTGTTTCATGGGTAAAAATTGTCATTATAGTACTAACATACAATTGTCCTGCTTTGTTCTTCAAACTGTTAACCTCTGATTGTAACTTCTTTTCAAGCTGCTTTACCATATTTCCATAATTTCTACCAGCAGAATTCCAAAGGAGTGTGAGAGAGAATTCAGCATTTCTTTCTGGGATACAGATCATCTGACCAACTTTGCCTAAGATATCAGATTGATTGTAAAGTGAGTCTAAGTCACACGGAGCCAACTACATTCTAGATATTTAAAGTTATATAAGGTGAAACATTATGCCTCTGGAAAACTACCCATGAATAAGACATTATTAACTCTGCTGCAGAAAAAAACATGAAAGAAGCACAGCATTCTGCCAAACAAGCAAGAATACTTCTAGGATACCAAAAAAAAAAAAAAAATCAAGCAGATATGATTTCAAGAAAGGTTTTAAGCTGACAGGGTTGGTATCTGAGTAAAATTATCGAGAGATTTTCTGTTGAATCTGGCAGTGCAAATCTAGTAAGAAATCCTGAGACAAATTGGTTCTTTTTCAGATTTATTGGTCATGACCCAAAGAACAGCTACATTTAGTATGTGCTCTTCAGGTTGCATCCCATGTCTTCATTCAAAGCCGGTTGTAGAACACTCAAGCTAAACTAACCTTGTGTCCTAGTTTCAACTGAAATAGAGCTATTTTTCTTCTTAAGCTAGAAATAGCACTGTGTTTTGGATTTATAAGGGATTTGGTATGAGAATAATGGTGAAAGTATTCTGATGTTTTCAGTTGTTTCGAGGACTAAGAAATCGAGGACTTTTCTACTTCCCCTGCCTTGCTACTGTGCTGGTAGGAGGGAATATAACCAAAGCAATGGATCCAAATTGGCATTTGGATATGAAAATGGGATATTCAATATCTTATAACATCGTGTATGGTATATAAATGAGAGTTGGCCAGAAAGCTCTCTCTCTCTCTTCTGGGATTGTGATTTCAGGATTTTCTATCCTCTGGGATCGCTAGATGGGAATGGGCTGTGCATTGGTCAGTGAATGGTGAGCAATTGCACTGTGTATCACTCATTTGTTTATTATTTTATTGTCTTTCACTTATTAAATTGTTCTTATCTCATCCTATGAGTCTCCTTACCTTTACCCCTCCAACTCTCTCTCCTATTCTTCAGGGGAATAGTGAGCGAGCTGTGTGGTGTTTGGCTGCTGAGTCAGTTAAACCATATCACCATGTGTAGGCTCCGGTGAAATTGCTTGGGATTCCTCACCTGCTGGACTTTGGCTGAATTAGGGCCAAAGATGCTTTTTCTTGTTCCATCTGTTACCTTCATTAGCTTTCACCGAGAGCAGAAGGTGAATCAGGTTTTATGCTTCACCTTAGAAGAGGGTTGCATGCTTCAGGCAGAAGCTGATACATGCAACTAAGGCACTTTCACAGGATTCTTAAGAGTGAAATGGGGAAGGAAAGTATTAATATCTCTAACATTCTTCAGTCTTACTGTATGCTGTGTATGCTAAGGGAATTAATGACATGCTTTTTATCTTTTAGCTAATGCTTGACATTTCTTAAAATCATGCAGTGGATTAATGCCTATCAGAAGGCAAATTTTTTTCTGTGGGGTGGTAAGGAATATTATTCTTGTGGTGAATCAAGCGGAGGCTCAAGCTATCCCTCTTATAAAAAGATCCTTTTAAGAGGTAAGAACTGAGAACTAAGCAGACAGGAGTGAGGGAACACCCAGAAGTAACAAAAAGAGATATATCAAAAAGCAGTTCTATGACTTGGTTGGGGAGGGAGATCCCTGATGACTCTTATGATGTACAACTGTGTGAAATTTTAATGATGATCTGTTTATGATGGGATAGATTATGCTCCTTCACTAAGGGAGACAGATGATGGAGCACACAGTGCTGCCTATCACACTAAAGCACAATTCAGTGATGCATAATAATCCCTCTGTGGTTTTCTTTTTCAGGAGAAAGGCCTATTACTGCAGCAGAGCTTTTTATTCACATAGAAATAAAAAAACTCTCTCACACCAATTACTCCTAAGCATGTGAGGTCTGCTCATAGCACTTGAGAAGTTAATGCTTTTTAGAGAAGTCATTTTAAGAATCCAAAAACTGTGATATGTGCCAGGGTCACTGCTGATCTGCTTGAACTGCTTCCATGGAATGGTTAAAGCTTGATTAATACACAGAGGATCTGGAAGTCTGGTGAGCCTCTGGAACTGAAGAAATAGGGTTGCACAATTCAGCATAAAGGCCACCGTGTGCAGCAAATAGATTCACTGCTCTCATGGTAATGAGAATTATAAACTCAGTCAGTAAAAAGAGATGCTGATCAACCCGTGCTGACCAAGAGCAACTCTACTTTTTTTGTTTCTTATCATGTATCCTCACTATTTTCAGTTCCTTCATATTTTTCTACCCTGCTGTTAACTAGGTCTTCATTAAGCCTATTCTATGTAATTTTTCTGCTGGAAACTGAGTATAATAAGATATACTGCCATTTGAATTTATTCTCTCACTATTTAATGAATCTTATATTCATGGAGCATTTCACCTTCTATTGATTGAAGTGGATTGATTTCTTTATAGCATTGTTTGCTTTTGCACTTTGGAATTTGCCAAAACTTTACACCATAATGCTGCAGAAAAGGTGAAATTCAAGAACTCCTTTTACTGTGTACAATCACTACTTAGGAAAGATACTACAACTCATGAGCTAGGTCTATTCAGAACTGCTTGTTAAGGTTGTAAACAGTATTTCATAGCCTCGAAATCTCTTTTTATTATTTTTAGAGCTACACACCTTTAATAATCTGATATCTGATATAACTGGGCATCTTTCCTTTGATTTCATTGGTTTTCCACTGTCTTTTATGTGGCTGGGAATTTAGAAAATACATACATCTCTTTCTGCTGACTCCCATTCATTTCTTTAGCTGTCTTACAAAGATCCAGTCAAACATAAGGTCAAAACTGATTTTGTTTTTCTATTGAAAGCTCTAAGATGTAGTCTTTAATTCTGTAAAAACCTCTCTACTTTTCCTGTAGCTTGGCCTGAAAAACTTTGCAAAGAATTGTGACAATTTCGTAGGATAAAGTTCAACCTTGTCGTTAAGTCTGGTAGTTGGAAACAATAATTGATGGGAGAGTCTGTCATTTTGACACCTTCCTGCTTAACATAGAAATAAAGAACAAGCATTTATTTGAAACTGCAGATAAAAGTATATGGAAATTTTTGTAGTGAGCTGTCAGTTATTTTCTGTTTCGATCGCTTTCATTTCCTTTTAATAAATAGCTTTATCACTGCAGTTGGAAAGTTTGACTGATTTATGTCATTATTCTGTTTTGTTATTCTCTGTTTTACCATGAACTAAATTTCTTCAGGAAGATCACTTGTTATAAAGAATAGAGGAATATTACTAAAGCATTCTGAAACATGCTAGCTCTCTTAAATTTCTTAGTTCCAAACACAATTCTGTCAGCTCTTTTGAAAAGAAAAACAAAATTTAAGGGGATAGGAAGGAAGAATAGCAGTGCAGGTGAAAGGAAGAGGCCAGGACACATATCAGGGAACATCAGAGACAGTGAGAATTGTCAAAGGTGATATGGTTTCAGATGCAAAAAAGACCACGCAGTCCTTCATTCACCCTTCCCTACCTGGTGAGATGAGGCGAGAAAACTCAAAAAAGGGAATCAAAGGTTGAAATGAGGACAGGGAGGGGTCACTCACTACTTATGGTCATGGGCAAAACAGACTTCACTTGGGGAAGAAAAGTCAATTTAATTCGTTACCCATCAATCAGAGTGTAATTGTAAGACACAGCAACCACATCTTAAAACACCTTCGGCCCACCCCTCCCTTCTTCTTAGGCTTAAGTTACTTTGCTCTGCCTTCTTCCCCAGCAAGTGGCACAGGGGGACACGGAATAGGGGTTGCAGTCAGTTCATCTACGCCACTCTTTCCAGCATGGGGTCCCTCCCGTGGGCTAAAAGAGTTACGAAACAAGATGTTCCAATGTGGGCTTCCCACGGAGTCATGGACTTCTTCAGGGGCAGTTCCTGGCTCCACCATGGGAATGGGTAGAATGGATAGTACATGTGAAAGCTCTTGCAGTAAGTCAGTTTTGGATGGCTGCTTTCTTCCAGCTCATGAATTTCCTTCTTTCGTTTGTTTCTATCACAACAGAGATCAATTAAGTTTGATAAGCAAACAGAAATATATAATTAAATATATGAGTAATTTATAATGTAAACCTGGGAAGGATCAGTTTTGGAACAAAAGCATCCCTGTGTTATCAACACTGTTTTCAGCACAAACGCAAAACATAGCCTCATACTAACTGCTATAAAGAAAGTTAACCCTATTCAGGTTAAAACCAGCACAGTCATGGATGTGAGTGAGCCTGCTCACAGATGGGACTCTGAAGGCAACTGCCCAATATTTTGAGAACAGTATGGCATCCCATGGGCTCTTCTGTGCATCAGCTCTGTTCCTGGCCTGTCCCTGAGAAGATAGCTAGTGAGAAAAAAATGAAATAAAGAAAAATCTTTTTAACATTCCTTAATTCATGCAATAATCCTGGAGGTGCCTCTCCTGTATGCCTGACAGGCAGGATTCATTCCCAGTAAACAATTATGACAAAGGTCTTTTTTCTCTTCATGTATGATATTCTCCCCTTGATTAGGAACTTTGTCACACTTTTGCCCTGTTGCCTGTGCTTTTGGTTCTCTGAGAATGCTGTATTCCCTTGTCCCTGCTTCCCTGAGGTGGCTGCATGCAGGCTGTCTTTTTCATAGGGACTTTCTGCTTTGGCAAAGGGCAAGTATTTGACATATGGATAAATTGTAAATAGGCAGTCATAAACAGAATACAGAAAAAGCCCGTGTTTTAACATCAGTTAGAAAATATTTCCCTGTGATCAGGATCATAAATACAAACCCAATTCCTTGGTGATTAAGAAGGTAAGCGAATCACTGGCAAAAGATTACAGCTGTGAATACTGTAACTGTTGTTAATTTTGATGTTTCTATTTCAACAATGCAATTTGTCTCCAAAATATAATTTCCTTTATTTTCACTGCTATGGCTGCAAAATTGTCATTCTTCAGTTTATATAAATCCAGGAGTCTCTATTGTTTAATTAGTAAAGCAATCTCATCCTGAAAAGCTATGACTTTAAAAGGAACTTCTTCTGCTGGTACACTTATTACCCCCAAAATGGTTTTTTTTCAAAATAATGTAGCAAACCTTCAAGAATTGACTGTTTATGCAGCTCTTTGCAAATGTACTAGCTCTATATTTTTTCTTCCAAAAAGACAATTTCACCAGAATATAGACTTTACAAAAACTCTTAATTCTGATGAAACTTCCTTGAAAAGAAAAGGATGAAGTACAGCTATTTGATAAGGTCAACCTTTTTCAGAGCAGGCTTTGAATTTATAGTGATGTATCATTAGTCTTTGTTTTGAAATTTTTTGTAGTAGTAAACACAAACATTTTATATTGGAATGTAACATTGTAATGATGCCACAGTATTTGATTTATCCTGAGAGAGTTTCTTCTTTTTCCCCAAAATATTGTTCTGGTGAAAAATTAATAGTTTATTTTTTCTACCCTTTTCTGATTCAAGACTCTGGTATTTCCCATTTTCTTTGTTACCCACATAGCCAAATAATTAGAAGGTGGCCCTGAGCAGTTTCTCTTCTCTTATTTCTTGTTATTAATCCCTGGTAACTGTTGTAGTGTTCCTAGGTGTGGGACAGTATTTGGCTGGTCTCAGCAAAACTCCTAGCACTGCTAAATTAATTGAGGGAGATGTGCTGGAGCTTGTCGGCTACAGGTCTTGGGAAGGATAAGATAAGAACTTTAGAAGGAGCGGGTTGCTGACCTTATGTCCATACCAGGATTGTGACGCTACGCAGCCACCTGTTGAAGAGGAACTATTGTTCTTGTGTAGTGGGGTCTGATGTAGTAAGGGGAGGTAGATGTTTAAAGGCAGGTTTTTGATACCGACCAATCTGTGTGTGCCCAGTGTGAAATGTAGACCAATGAGCCTGTAACACAATGTTGAAAACACCAATCAGTTTAAAACATGCTGTCTTCTGATAAGTATAAATATATGCAAGTAACTGTAATAAACGTCTTTTGCTTGCATCAAGCTGTGCCCCGTCTCTCAATCGTGGCACCTAGGCAGTGATCAAGGAAAAAAAAATCTGTATTGTGACCTTTCAACTCAGGAAATGTTTAAAATAACTTCAATCAAACAAGTTTGTTTACTTTGGACATCATTATTTCTGTCCCATGCCTGAAAGAAGGATTGAGGTTCAGTTGACGGAAGTTGTTCAATACTGTGGCCAGCTAGAATTGAACTCTGGAGAAGTCATTGAAGTTCTCTTTTTAAAATGAGGAAATCAATTAGGAATCAACTAAATGAGCTCATTTTCTGCAGGATATTGAGCTGTGTGTTTCTTACTACATTGAAAGAAGTTGCTGAGCAGCGATGGGTGATCAGCATGGAAAACCAGAAACGCTCAATAGATTAACAGGATGATTTCTCAAATCAGATTACACCTTTTGCTTCAGTTTTATGATGTTTATATGATATAGAAATTGTAGTAAGAGCCATATGAAGGATTTGCCATGCTACATGCAGCTTATAAATCAGCTGTGTATCTACCATCAATTCACAGACTCATCACTTAAGTTTTGGGTGCCATAACACAAACCAGATGAGATTTTTTTTCACATTGTAAGGGACAAGATACAATCTACTCAATTCAGTTACGTCTGTGTATATGAATCAATGCGTGAAATTCTGCATTCCAGTCTCTTAGATGAGGATTTATAGGGCAGCATAGAGACGATCTTAGCACCCCCTCACTTTGTTTCATCCTCATCACCACATGCTCTTTTCTGGTGTCACTCCCTGTCACTGATCTTGCTTTCTCCACCAATTTGTATATTCCCAACTGCCTGTAAGTAAGTATTGTAGGTAGTTTTTCAGGGGCAGGTGTGCCTTCAATTTCACAGGCCCTAACACAACACTTCCACCTAGGACTTTCTCAGACTGGAAGACAAGCCTGCAGTTTCATAAATTGATATTGCATTAGTGCTCTGTAATAGGCTCAATGCCTTACCAGGTGCCGTACAAACAAAGGGTAAAGCCAGAGACCTTGCCCCAGAGCTGTTATCTCCTCTAGTCTCTCTCTTGTCATCAGCCTAAAGCTTACAGCTTTCTCTCTTAGGTTTTATGTGCTTTTTTGGTTCATTCCCTGGAAAATGAGCCAGAGAATCTCAGAATATCTTAAATAAAATAAAGACCAACTGAAGACAAACATGACCCAACATAATAATGAGGTACAAGAAAAGGTAAATATTGTAAGGGAGGTGGAACTTGCTCCTCTATACAACATTGTGAAGGATTCAAATGAGTCTGGTTTTGGCACCACCCTTCAATGCATCTACCTCTGGTTGATGATGTATTTCCTGAAAGTCAGTGGGAGATACTGATTCATCTCATCGTCAGCAGGTGCAACAGGAAATCTCAGGACAGATGCAAAGGTAGAAAGACCTAATTTTTCACACTCTGGAGAAAGAAATAGCACGGGAAAGGAGCATAAGAGATACTTCCACTGGCAGACAATGTTTGATAATTTTTTGTGTTCTTACCAATATAATTAGGATCATCTTCTCTCCCTGACAAGCAGCATGAGCTTCAATTTATTTACTTATGTCCTGTAAGCTGTGTCCTGCATTTTGTGTGAGCTGTAGGTTTTTTGTATCAGGATGACTGTGAGGATCAAGACAAAAAGCTTGCCTGGTCTAATGAAATTGCCTGTGCTGTGCTTTTACAGGCTTACCTCTGACGTGCGGAAAAGAGACTCCACAACTTAGAGAAGTTGTAAAGTAGGTATGTTTATTCGGCGCCGAGCGACACGGGGGGTAACCCTCCAAACCGTGTGCGCCCCCAGGCAGTGAGCTTTCTATATTTAAAGTGTGTTTCTATACATATTCCTTGGCTAATGCAAAATGCCTATACATATGCATGACCTTTTCCCGCTTCGTATTAAAATTAGGTCTCCTCCCCTTCACATCTGCGCAGAGCTTTGTAGTGGTGGTCGGGGGTCTCAGAGAGGAATCTTCACCATCTCCTGTAGTAACCCCACCATCTTCATCGTCACCTGTAGTTAACCTCTTAAGTCTGCGCATGCGCTTTTCTTTTTGGATTCAAGCCTCACTCCATCTGGGTTTCTTCCTAATTATTTTTGCTCATTATCTTCAAGTTTGGTTGGAGTCCCGTGACAAATTATCCACGAAGCCAGTCCTTGGCAAGCTGAGATAAGAAGCCAGTAGTACTGACGCCTAAGGCCTTGAGAGATAGGTCAAAGCACCAAATGGCCCACTATCAATCACCTTCTTCTCTTTAGGCTGGTAAATTCCTTTAAACTCAGGGGAATAGGAATTTACGACCTACACAGCATCTTTAAAAGGGATGATTAAATTTAACACTATCTGCGAGGCTTGGGTAACTAGTCTTCAATACTTAAATTATATTTGCAATAACTAGGCTGCAAGGCAACTACCTTATCTATATGTTTTCAACAATAACGTTTATTCAGGGTCTTCACTATAACACCTCTTCTTTGCAGGCTTTGACAAATGTTGCAGTAGGTCACCCTTCACAAATTTCCCATCCTCCCAAGCAAGCAAGACCAGATCCATCCAGGCTATGTGGTATGTGTGACTGAATGGTATCAGATGCTGAGAGGGAGCCTGTAACACTGACCCAGCAGTGAAAAAAATAAGTTTTACCTTCCAGCAGAGCCTCAGGAGCCCAAGCGCTTGATAAATACATCAGACGCTACACAGTAGCACTCCTCTGTTGTCTGATCCTGAAAGATCACAGTTCAGGCTGAGCCGATACAAAGCGGGAGCTAGACATAACATACTGCTACTGACAGCTTAAACAGTTATATAATGCAAGGAACTGATGCAACTTTTGCGAGTTTCAGGAAGTGTCTAAGATAAAGTTTCCTCTTTTTTATGCTTCTAGTACCCAGGCTGTGTAGTTTGCCTCTTTTAGGTTCTATTTTTTTGATTGCTGGAAATACTTGTACTGCATTCAAAATAAATGAAGGTCTTCCCTGCTCTTGCTCCCTTGTTCGTTTTTTGACTTCTCTGTGTACGGGACAAAATGCAATAGCATACAGTCAATGCTTTATAATCTATGCACAGTGTAGGGAGATTGAGGGGATACTCATTCATATCTGAGATTTGTGTGGTGAGCCTGCTACAGAAGGTGCATTTAGTTGTCCTCCATTTGTGTATGTTTTTGAATTCTCTGAGGTAGCATTTAGAATGAAGATCATCTGTTTGCAGTAAAAAAAGGTGCTCTCTCACTGTAGTTGGAGACAGGCTTTGCCAAGGCTGATCCTTTGATTGAAAAGGCACAACTGAATTTTTGAGAAGGATGAGAAGGTAATCCCTTTCTATGAAGGCCACAGAACTTGAGAGGTACAATGAGTGCTTTTATCATACAATAGCAGCCACTCAAAAAAAGGAGTACAGCTGTCAACCAAAGAGTTGTTTCCTCACTAAGGTTCTGGTTCAGCCACAAATATTAGCATGCTTTAAGTATTTACATATAGATTTTGATGAATTAGGCCTTAGGTCTTTCAGATATCCTTTAAGCAAACATATCGACCCCAGAAGGCACTTTCTGTGTCAACACAGTAATGCTTATGTGGTGAGTTATACCCTTTTCAATTTAAGTTTACTTATGTGCTGTTAAAGGACTGGAGACAAATGGGGTTTTTTTATTCCATATTTCTAAGGTTACAAACAATGTTTTTTAATCTCAATGGCCATATACAGTAGACACCACAAAGTATAGGTATTGAGTAAGTTCCACTTCAAACTGTCTTTGAATTTGTCTTGTGTTTCCTGTGTTTCCCTCATGAAGCCTCTATTTTGACAGAGTGAAATTCAAAGATCTTTCTGTACATTTTCATTGACACCATGTCCCTTACCAATACAAAATCTGTTGCAAGATTTGGAGCTTTTTCCTCTTTTGGCCTCATGATATTTTGCTTGCATAAATGTTGCCTTTCCACTTGAGATAAACTTGCATGTAATATTGAACCACAGATGGAAATGTCAGCATTCTTTTTCAAATAATTTTCTGCTATGACAGGCTCTGCATTGATCATCTCTCACAGCTCAAATCTTTCTTCTTTTAGCAGGGCTCTTAACAGGTTGTTATTGATTTACTACACTGAGCTAAAATAGCTTAAACCACACTACAGTTGTTGGCTTCTGGGTTGACTTGTGTCCTTCTGATGACATTTACACTATAGCTCAAAACTTCTACTCTAGAAGCCTACCTAAGAATCACAGTTTGTTTTAAAGGGTAGTCAGGGTCAATTCCTCTCTCACACTGCTTTCTATAATTGTTTGGGAACACAGTGCTTTTATCTTATTAAGTATTTCAGGAGTATCAGGCATAGCAGAGCACAGATCCTCAGTCAGTTGTTACACAAACGTAATGGCTGCTGCTAGTTAACATTGCACTTACGTCACACCATAAAAGCTGGTACATGTGCATTTTTCAAAATGCTGCTGACCATCCTGTTTTATCAGGTTGGCTCTAGAGCAAGACTGCTGTGGGACACTCCAGAACATGGACATCCAAAGAGAACTGGTATACAGCTCTTGATTTGTGGATATGGAAAGAAACAACAAAACTCCTCTCCAGCATTGTATGCTAGGTGAAAACAGCAAGCTGTGGGAGAAGAGATCAAGGTCCAACTCTAGCCCAGCACCGTGCACAGTGCCATCTTGGAGGAAGGATCCTCACCTGGAATTGCTTCTTTAACCCTTATTTGGTTATTAACAGAATGAAAAAAATCTAGGCTAACACTTGGATACCAAGCAATCTGATGTCACTGAGCTCATTTTTGTTGGTCTGTGACATCCTAGCTTTATTTGCATTTAGGAGTCATCTGAAAGTCAACAAGAATCACAACAGCTTTGAAGAAGACATGAATGTTCAAGTTAGCCACAATAATTCGGATCTAGAAAAGTTCAGATATGTTACATGTTAAGGATCTACAACATATAAGGCCACAAGAAGCTGAACTTCATGCTCAAGTGGCCAGTGGAAAGCTGACCAGGATATCTGGCCTATGTCCATTTTTACTGTTGTGAAGAGAAACAAGGTCTCATTACTAGTTTTGTTAAGATTTCAAACTTTCAGAATGTTTATTAGAATAGTTAGTTCTGTTTATTCTGAGAGTTTTTTCCTGGCCATACTAAAGTCAAAATTCCTTTGGAAAATTGCAATAAACTTTCTGTGACAGATCTATCAACACACAGAAAAGCTGCACTCAAACATGAAAAGAGTCTACCTGTTCTTGTTTGAGGCTTGTATATAGATATGTAAATTTATGTAATTTTGCTATAAAAAGAGACCACGTGGGCAGTAAAAATAATAACCAAAATTCTTGGTTCTCAGGTGATTTAACATGTCCCTTTTTTATGCTGCTTTATGATTCATCACTTACAGAGTGCTTTATTCTTATTGTTACATTTATGTTCTCATGGCAACAAGGAGCCTTTGTTAAGGAATCAGCCATGTGTATCTCCATTTGAGAAGTGTCTCATAGAGACAGTTCTTGCTTCAAGGAACTTACAGTCTACAGAAATGTGGCAGGGGAAATGTGGAAATTAGATTTGTGAATCAAAGGAAACAATGCTGCCTGTGCACAGGAGGATAGAAGTGGGAGAGTTACAGGACTGTTAGTGGTGGGAAACTGACAGATGTGGCATGTGGTCCAGGCACAGGAGTCACTAGGAAATCTCTCCTAGTAGGGCAGGTGTGTTTCTTCTTGTTCATATTCAAAGATGGCATGTTGAAGGAGGGATTGAAACTAAGGAGACAGCAGCACGCTTTTTGATTACATGTCTGTCTGATTTTCATCAAGTTCAAGCTGTAATCCTAAAAAAAACATGCTATTTCTGACTGAACATTTCTTATGATGAACAAGATTTATAGGTGTATTGACTGCATCTTCATATAATGTACTCTTACTCTTTTGAATTATTGGTGTTTTAAAAAAATACAGCACAGGAATTTCTCTTTAAATTACATTACAACTGGGAACATAAGTTACACTTGCCTACAGAAAGACTAAATATATGTTATAGGTCTTTTTTTTTTAATTCAGTCTCAACTGAGGTAATTCCAAAAACCATCAGGAGCACAGCAGTCCCTATTGCCTTATTTAGGTTCATGTAAATAATCAATGAAAATTAATTCCCACTGAGAAGTCACTCAACATAGGAGCACCAAATTCCTCTTCTTCCACCCTGGAATGAAACCAGGCTACCAGGAGTAAAGGAATTTTTTGTCCAACTGCCTCCCCTTGCTCATGGATCCTCTTTAAGCAGAAGCCTCTGCAAGCAGAAATCCTGACCTGAAACAGAGATATGGCGTAGCTGTATTGGGGAACAGACATCTCGTTTGGTCTGCAATGCCCCTTTTGAGCATCGCAGCATCCCGGAAATGGTTTACTATCCAGTGCAGCTGGGATTTACAGGTATTAATATCTAATGGAATCTTTTTGTGTGAGTTAATTTCATTTAGTTCCCTATTAAGCGTGCCACAGGCCCTCTGACAGCAACTTCTTAGAGAGCTCTTCCTGTGACATTCTGTGATGTTGAGTCACTGTGGAACCTATCCTGAACAGGGCAGCAGTTTCTTGCCTTCAGCTGTGCTTCCAGCATATTTTTGTTTAACATTACTTTGATGTAGTAGTTTGTTTCTTTTTGTCTGTTAATTTTAAGAAATACATAGCAAGCTTAAAGTGGTGAGTGCTTTCATAAGCCTCATACTTGAACAGTTCCAGCTCAGAAATTGAAATTGAATACAATATTTGGGTTTGAAGAAAAAAGTACCCATTTAGATTATTGTCTCAGCCTTGGTGAATGGTGACAGACTGACACCTGTACCTACCCTTGGAAACAACAGTATTGCAAAAAGGAAACTGTCAGACTTCCCACA
This sequence comes from Antrostomus carolinensis, assembly GCF_000700745.2. NCBI lineage: Eukaryota > Metazoa > Chordata > Aves > Caprimulgiformes > Caprimulgidae > Antrostomus > Antrostomus carolinensis. The sequence continues at coordinate 50,766 of NW_010307242.1, forward strand.
CTCACATGGAAATTATTAAAGCCCTAGAGCATGTCAGAGTGCTGACTGCAGCACCCAAAAGATCTGGCCCTGTGCTCACACTCTGCTCTCAGCCCAGTGTTAGGGGCAAGCCAAGCATGGGGTGTCAGCAGCATCATGACCATATGTGTTCTCTGCTCCTGAAAGACTGATGAGAAGTAGACTAGGAACCGTTTGTGCTGAATGTCCTTCCTTCACAGCTCTAAAAGGTCTGTGTTTCAGCAGGCACTGTGGAGAGGAGCTGGGGGATTGTCTGTACCCAAAACATCTTCCTAGTACTTCTGCTGTGGTACTGTGCTCCCAAATAAATCACATCTGCAGTCCTCTGCTCAGTTCTCATGAGCCTAAAACAATTTCAGTCCAAGGCCAGTGATTTTTCTGTATCACTGTGAACTTTCATTTAGCTTGACAGACTGGACTAAGTGTTCTCCACAAACAAGCAATATCTGGACAAGCCACTTTTAAGTTCTGCTTTTGACTGGATAGACTTAATGATGTCTTATAACAACTACTGTTTTGTGTTGTTTTGTGTGCAACTTCATCAAAACAGTCTGCTTTCCTTAATTTATCAAGGACTCCACCTGAACGTTTCCAGAGAACAAAGTAGTTAATGTTTGTTCAGGGAAGGGATCTGCCTTCTGCTGCAACTCTTTTTCCAGGTACTGAAGATGAGGGCAAGCCACGGTGATTTCAAAGGGAAAAAAACATGCTTTAAGCAAGTATTCTCACTACTGCCTATAAACTTACACTTCAGTGTCTCTGCTGGGTCCGTCTCTGGTACATATAATGCTGTAATGGTCGAAGGGCTAATTATATACTGTACAAGATGAACTAAGCAACAGATTTCTCATTAGTGTTTTCTAAGCACCAATTATTATAAAAGCTGCTTTTTTAAAATTATTTTTGCAATTTTATTTTCTGTGCAATGATTAATCTGCCTTCTCTATATCACTATTAAAATTATGTGGAAATATTGCACTCTTTCATCAGGCTGTGGTTGTGATATTGTTCATCCTTGTTAGTCAAAAGGAGACCAAATTAATGAACAGAAATAAAGAATGGCAGAAGGACCAGAGACCTCTGCAAGAAAAGGAACAAACTTCAGCTGCCTGAAGAAGCTGGCCTGGTTAGTAGCCAGTACTAAACTAATACTAAGGAAACTCTTTTCTGTAGCTGTCAGCTGGGAAAGTCCATGTTCTGCAATTGTTCCCACAGCATTGTTCCTTGTAGGTTGAATCGCTGTACTGCAGAAAATTAACTGGGGAAAAACACACAGCTTGAAGCAAAAGAGGGAGTTGTGGCAACCCCTCTGTTGAAAACACGGAGCTGGCCCAACTCAGGAGTATCACCCATTCCATATAGCCCTGATAGTAGTTACAGCAACAAAGTAACCCTGCCCTGACGGAAAAAAGGCAGATTGAGGAGCTGTGCAGAGCCTGAACTCTCTTTCCATGGTCTGGTGGCTTCAGCATATCACCTGAGTATATCATTATTTTCCCTGTCTGGTTTCCATTCCTGAAATTTTGCTTTTATCTACAATTTCTTCTACCCTGTGCTGTGCACACTCAGCCTGTCTGCAAGCTCTAAGCACACCCCTGAGTTTTCCATTACATCTGCAGCATCTACCCTTGCCTTCCTGTCTCCCAAGAAAATTCTTCTACTTATAGTAGTATCCCGATCTTGCTTAATCACCCACAGCCAATATTGAATGTTCCTTCATTTTCTTCCCAATATTCTGGTGCATCATTCACAACATTTTTTCCAACAGCAATTATTCCTTACATTTCTACTTCCTCCCTTCCTTCAATTCAGTAGATTCCAAGTAAAGTAACTTTTTCTCTCCTCTTGGCGCAACAATGATTTCTCATTCCAGTGACTTGACAAGAAAGTTTTCTGAATCTCCCAAACTTCCCCAAATACACGTTATATAAACAGGTATATTGGATATGCAGTTTCCTGTTCAGGGTTTACAAGTGTTCCTATCCAAATTATCTTAAGTTTCGCACCAGGGAACGTCTGAGCCCAGTGTCTTTATTGATGACACCAAGGTGAGTGTTGCAGTTGATGCACCTGAGGGATGGGGTGCCATCCAGAGAGAACTGCACAAGCTCGAAAAGTGGGCCTGTATGAACTTCATGACACTCGACAAGGCCAAGTGCAAGAACCTGCACCTGGGTTGACGCAACCTCCAGTATCAATTCAAACTGAGGGATGAAGGGATTTGAAGCAGCCCTGCAGAGAAGAACTTGGGGTACTGGTGGACAAAAGCTGGACATGAGCCAGCAATGTGCACTTGCAGCCCAGAAGGCCAACCATATCCTGAGCTGCATCAAGAAAAGTGTGGTCAGCAGTTTGAGGGAGGGGATTCTACCCTTTTACTCTGCTCTGGTGAGACCCCAACTGAAACAGTGCATCCACCTCTGGAACCCTCAGCACAAGAAAGACATGGACCTGCTAGAGTGGGTCCCTAGGAGGGTCACAAAAATGATTAGAGGGCTGGCTGAGACAGTTGGAATTGTTCAACCCGGAGAAGAGAAGGCTCTGGGGAAACCTTATTGCAGACTTCAGTACTTAAAGGGGGCCTATAAGAATGATGTAAAAGTAAAGTAAACTTTTAATAGAGCCTTTAGCGATAGGACAAGGGATAATGGTTTTAAGTTAAAAGAGGGGAGACTTAGTCTAGGTATAACGAAGAAATCTTTTACCATGTGGGTGGTGAAACACTGCAACAGGTTACCCAGAGAGGCGGTAAATGCCTCATCCCTGGAAATATTCAAGGTCAGGATGGACAGCACTCTGAACAACCTGATCTAGTTGAAGATGTCCCTGCTCACTGCAAGGGTGTTGGAGTAGATGACCTTTAAAAGTTCCTTTCAACCCAAGCCATTCTATGATTTTATAGAGTACAAACCCTTTGTTGTCATTCAGGTTTTGCATCTGATTATGGTATTGCGTCTCAGCAGAGGCTTGCACATGTCTAGAACAACCAATATTGACATCCTTCAGTGGAATTCATCAGGGAAATTGTTTGCTAAAGCTCCTGTTTTGCAGGAAAATGGCAAAAAAAAAGCTCAGTTACAGTTTCAAAATATCCAAAGGGCTTTACCTTGGTATGAGAAAAGATACTGAGTTCTTCATCTTAGACAGCAGCAATCTTGCAATGACCTGTGCTCTGCCTGTATGCAGACAAGGGTCCTCACTCCCAGTTTGTGGTTATGGAATCTGTTCACCAGTCCCAATTGCTTCTGTTCCTGTTCAAATCTGGAGTGACCTCGTCACTGTGTGACATGCCCATCTCTACCATAACTAGGTTTATCACTCATATCATGAAGAAGACAGGAGGTGGGGGAAGGGGATGAGGATAGGAAAAATCAAAGACATCCCTTGATTAGCAACTGTGCTATGAGAAGACGTGCTTTGAAAATGGTGACAGGAGAAATTTGGCAAAGCTCATATACATCAGAAGAATGACTTGATTTTTCAGGTCACATCACAAAGACCCTTGTCTTTGTCTAGATCTGCATCACATGGCCAAGAGTTTTACGATTTTACCATCCACGTAAATAATATTTCCACCTAGAGTGCTGGCTTAGAGATCATGTGAGTGTCTTTTTTTCTTTTTTTTCTGTAGTCTCTGTGGCTGTGCTTACCTGTGAGGAGAGTTCACCTCAAGTCTTCATGCAATAGTCAGCTTTTGGTCACAAACTTCTTGCAGTTTGTCTGTGGTTTAATTTGTTAAGCTGCTGACGGGTGAAAATATCTTTCTCTCCTAAGAAGCCCCTAGTCTCACAGGAATACGAGCACCTACATTATCAGGAAAAGAGACAATTCACAGGCAACACAGAAATGCACTATAATCATCAACTTGACTGTCCTGAAAGGAGGGCCTGCCATGTCCAATACTGACAGAGGTTTTATTCCTTATCAGAAGCTTGTCAGAGCTTCTTCCCATCTTGAGAGGATCACACTGTGGCTCAACATCTGCTACTACAGAATGGTTTCCTTCAGCAGAATTTTGTGCTCAGAAACTTTTCATTGTGTGCTTGAAAACAGATTTCAGTGCTAAAAAAAAAACCTGCCTGTAGCTCTGCTTTTAGACCAGACCTTACTATTGATGATTTATTTGACCGTAGCAAGTTACAAAACTTAAAAGTTCAGGACTACTGAAGAGCTCATTATGACTCAACTGTGACACTTAATTTTGGGCTCCCTGGTGTCTAAAAATACTGCAGTTCTTGGACAGGAGCAAGACCCAGTCTCCTTCTTCCACATCTAAACCGTTTTCATGCAGGGTTTCTAGCCTTGCTTACAAACTTCTTTTTCTGAATTCTCTCCCCCATCCCACCAGGCAGGAAGAGAGCAAGCAGCTGTATGGTGATTATCTGTGTACCAGGGTTATGCCACATTAGTTGATCTTGAGCAGTAGGTAAGAGTTCCTGACTTGATTCTCTGTTCTGCTGCTCAGGCATGCCATGAGTGGAGTTCAGAATGAGCTGAATCGGTTCACTATGACCGTTCTGAAAGATGACAGGAGACTTCAACGAGGAAGGAAAATAAAAATGTTTAAAAAATTAGGCAGCATGCAATGAGACAAAACCCACCTTTTATTCCTCAAGGAACAAGTATCTCTTAAGCCTTGTGAAGGGCAGCAGAGATCAGGAAAAAGTCAAAGACCTGAACAGGCCAAAGGAAAGGGAAACAGCACAAAGTGGCCCTGAATCCTTAAAGCTGTTAGTTTGCAACCTCCTGTTGAATGTACTTTTCCTTTTAGTGCCAAGAGTTCCTTCTGTTGCAAGGAACACAATTTCCATTAATATGGCTGGTACTCCAAGATTCTTCTTGATAAGAGTACTGCCTGTGTGAATACCAAGCAAAATTATTATCACAGCAGCTTGAAGGTGGCAGGAGTCAGCTCCACTGATTGGCACTGACTCACAGATAAAACATTAACAAGCATCTACATCAGGAGAATAACTAAGCTGTACCAGAGTGAGCAGCATAGGGTAGAGAAATGTTTGGGGTAGAAGATAGGTGAAAGAAGGTTGGAAGAGGATAAACTGTCTGGTTCAGAAATATGACCAAAAACACTTGAGCCAGTTGGTCCATTCTTGGGCTTTCTAAAGGCAGAACTTGCTTTGTCTGGAGCCAGCTGGGTGAGGAACACTCCTGAACTCACTGCACTGTATCATACAGCTGAAAAGTAACAGAGGATCAGCTAGTGTTTTACTGAAGTTCAATTAATCTTCAGAATCTCAACTGACTGTGAATGTGCTGGCAGACTATGACATATGCCAAGTAGAGTAAATTCCTACTTTTTTTTTTTTTGTTAATGAATTAACACATTTTCACCCTGACACTTCAGCTAACTTCTCACAGGCTATGATTTTTTGAAGTGGATTTTTTTAAGCAAATCAAGCTTAGTAAAATGCAAAGTTCATCATAGGAACATATCTTGGTGACAGATTTTAATTGGTCAGCCCTTGGAAAGCAGTTTACTGATTTTTCTTGAAACTCCTCAGAAAATTCAAGTTTTATTCACAGATAACAGGCTGTAAATATGGTGAGGTTGTTTTTTGGTTTTTTTCCCTCCTTATGATTAAAAACACAGAAATTCCGTTCCTGAATCACAGAAATGAACATAAAACCATGACAGTACCATAGTAGCATAATTGCTAATAGTAGTTGACAAAGAGTAGAAAGCATTTTCCTGATGCTGATCTTTTTGCTTTCTGAATTTGAAAGTTAATGAGGCTCGGGTACATAAAATCTAAGATCAGCTTCCATCATTGGCTCTGTTAATTTACTGTGCCTTCTGGAAACTTTACCTATAATTTCGAATGCTACTAAACAGTGCAAATGACCATAGTATTTTATGAGCAAAGGGGTATCTGGCATAGATGGCATAGCTGTTTCTGTCATTGCAAAATCTCTCTCTGAAAAAATCATCAGATTCAGCTATCTTTTCATATACATTTGCAAGGTTATCTGCTGCCTGGAGGTATTGAAAATGACTCAACAAAGGAAAGAATAAAAAAATTCTACAGTTGACCCTCTCTCATTCAGCAAGAGTAAAACACAAGGCCAAATGAGGAATGTTATAGGCAGCAAGTTTATTTTACAAGGTGATTTTGTCAAAGCTGAGTTTTCTTCTATCCAGCAAAACTCACTGGTCCTTTGGATACTTTGGAAGAACAGCATAGGTGAACTGACTGGAACACCCATTCCCTTTTCCCTATGCCTCTGCAGGGAAGAAGGTAGATGTCTTAAGATGTTGTTGTTATGTCTCACTGTGCTGCTTGGATGATTGTTAATGAATTAAACTGATTTTTCTTCCCCAAGTTGAGTCGGTTTTGCCCGTGACCATAACTGATGAGTGAGCCATCCCTGTCCTCACTCTGATCTGTGCCCCGTTTGTTGTGATTCCCTTTCCATCTCACGGGGATGGGGAAGTCAGTGCAGGACTGTATGGTCCTACCTGTGTGTGAAACCATCACATAGTGTTAACACATTAACTAACAGTGTTAGACACTTTAAATTGGTTTTTACCTTTAACGTTTGCCCTTACTGTAGTGCAGGTGCACATTGCAGAAAACCATATAAACCTGCATTCCCTCTCCTCAGAGAATGCTGTCCCCCTGGGCCTTCTGCAGCCAATATATTTTTTATAAAATTTTCTTGCAAAATCAAGGTGATTTAATAATGCAAATACATAACTATGACAAATTTAATTAAAAAATTAAAAACCACAGATTAAATCAATGCCTTTCCTAAATGATACGAAGTGACTTTCAGCCATTATGTAATTAAATTATGTCAGCTTTTGCTAACCATTTTCTTGAGAAGTACAATTAGAAAAAAAAATGCCCATCTAGAAATAACTCAGAACCTGCAGAAAATGTTCTCTGTGCTAAAACAAACCCCTTTAAACTCCAATTTAAAGCTTTAGTTTTTACAGTACCAAAGGATTGATGTTGCCTCTTTGTGGGACTGCCACACAGTGATTCATTCAATCCTCAGAAATTTACCTCAAGATAGGTGAGATTAGCTTGGGCATGAGGGTGGTCTGACCTCAACAGCATGCTGTGTTGGTTTGCTTTACAAGAGCTTGCTCTTCTTCTGTTACAGGATGAGAACTGAGCATAGGTCCAGTTTGAGACAGAATTGGCTTAGTCTCCACTACTTAACCCAGCATGACCACAAAGCAATGTTTAATCGTCAGGACTGGAGAAGATTTGCAAATGACAGAAACTGGACTTTCAGTGAGCCACCAGGCTTTTTCCCAGCTGTGTAACTCTTTCTTTATTCTGGTACTGCCACCAAATTAAAATAGCACTGTCATTTCTCAATATGAATCACATTGTAATGTACAATAAGCATGTGGTTAAAACTCAGTATTGCATAAGTTTTAGTGATAAAGGTTTTTACTAACCGTGAATCTCTCTTTAAAGTATTCTTAGTGTTATTGATTAAAGACCTAAAGTTAATGCTCTTATTCTTTTGCACAAATCCTGTTTTCCAGCATGTGACATAAAGATGAGAGAACAGTTCCCTAGATCTTGAAGCATTTCCTTGAACATTTATCAGTCTCTAAAAGTTTGAAGATCTCATTTATTTTGCATTTATAATTCATGTAAGCGTCATATTTAAGACTGAAATCTAGAAACAGATACTTTCTGATAATTCCGGCAGAATGAAATCTCCTTGGAGTTTCAGCTGTTTTTTTTTTCTTCCAAGAGGAATCTAATAATTAATCCATGCCATAGGATTTAAACTTCCAGTTTCTATGGATTTAAATTTATTTTATTTTTAAATCAATTTCTGTCTCAGCAGTTTGCTTCTTCAATATAAATACATGTCTATATCATGATTGTATTCTGGGAGCATCTTACAGTCTCAGGCATCTGAAGCCACAGTGGCAGCCAGCACTTGAACAAAACATCACTGTGAAACTTCTAGCTTTCAGGTGGAAGGTAACAAAAAGAGGTTCCTCTAGGTTCCAGTTCACCACCACTACAACAAGACAATTCTTCCCCAGGGCATGAAGAAAAGAGCATAGTTCTTTCACTCTTGTGGCCATTCAGTTTGCTTTGGTCTCAGCCATATAGTGTTCTAAGAGCTGAGTCAGACAGCAAATGCTGAAAGCCTTTCCTAATCATACCTTTTGCCAGCCAGATCTCAAAGCCACGAAGTTAGTGGAAAAATAAGCACTCATCTCATTTGCTACTGAGACTTCTGCAAGCATTTGTGATGTAACTTTATGAAGATTTTGTGGGCTGGGATAGTTTGTCTGCTCCTGCACGTGTTTTACTGATTGTACACCCTATAGCAGCCTTTTCTCACAGGAATTCCATATGCCTTGTGGACTTCCTTGGCTATTTTAATAGAACAAACTCACTCATAGCAAGCTCTGACAATTGCTTTCATCAGCAGCTTCGCATTAGCCCTCCAGCACTCGGGCAGTCTTGTCCTCAGTAAGGGAAGGAGGTTTTGAAAGCTGTTTTTATTGCTGTGGGTTTAGCTCCTCCACTGCTCCCATCAGCTGTAATTGTTGGTTTCATGCAGTTATGACAGTCAAAAAACCACACTCGTCTACTACAAGTTTTCATCTGCAAAGCTGTGATTATGATTAACACCAGGCCTGGTTTGTTGGTCTGTGCTGCTTTTTTGTTTTGGTTTAGGTTTAGGGGTTTTTTTGTTTTCTTGAACAGCTTAACTTTTGCCCATTCTCAGAAGTGACTGGTGTTTTTTTAAAGCTGATGAGCTGTAGTGCCACACTTGAAAGTAATGCAACCTCAAATGTTGTGGCCCCATTGGACTCTTTTCCGTGGTGATTACTATTCAAATTCAGTGCTTAGAAGTGGCTATTGCCTTTGTGAGTTATTTTAAAGTAGAGTGGACCCTGTTTGTTGACCATATATTACCCAACAATTTCACTGTGAGCAAACACACTTTTTTCTATGGGCTTTGTATGTGGGAGAGATCTAGGGTAAAGGTTAAAAAAAAGGCTATTAGTTCAATTTTTACAACTTTACATGTTATGTTATTAAAAAGCCTGTGCTTTTAGTTAAGCCTGTATTTAAGAAAAAGTTGGTAATTGCCAAATAGATTCATAGATCTGTTTTTTGGGGAGATGGCAGGGGAAACATTGCTACCTGGGGCTTGAGTTTGCCACTTTTTAGCTTTAGAGGATGCTTTCACAGAAAATGTGCAGGACTCTAAAAATAGAAATAACTTTGTTCTCTTGAATGTCCTATTTCTTCCTATCTATCCCATCTCATATTCCCTTGGGAGATGTTTACTAATTAAATGAGGAGGTTTGATTTCTGTGCTTCTTCGTGCTCTTTGTGCCAAAAAAGTCCCAGGCTGCATCTGGTGACTCACAGAAACTTATAGTGTATTCTCTTTCTAAAAAGACATTTCCACAGCAAGCTTAACCATAAAGGGAGATTAAGAGCACAGAGCTACAGAGGGAATCTGTACAATGTGGAGTCACGTCTCAGCGGTGTTCCATAGCTATTCATCTTCTGCCTTAACCTTTCACACAAGCTCATCTTTCTGCATATTGACACAATACAGCTGGAGTATATTCACTGGTAACAGGTCCTTGGAAGGTTATTTATCTTTAGTAATCAGCCTGCAAAAGCTAGTAGTCTCACAGTGCTGTCTGGTCCTCCCTTGTCTAGTCACACTGTCACTTGTAGCACATTCTCCTCATGCACCTCCTGTGATAGGATAGTAAGCGTTCAGCCACAAACCTCGCTGGGATTACGGCTTCCATTTAGCACAAGGGTATGCTGTAGTCACATAGCACCCAAAGCGCTGCAGGAATACATTTCTCCATAAGCACAGTGGAAGTCTGAAACTTTTGGGAATTGGGATGATCCTCACACAAGTACTTCTGTTCATGTAGATATCTGGTGTGATGGCTACCACTTGCAGGGGAATTGTATGCAGTTTGGCATTATGTTAAACACCCAGCAGAGACTGTCAGTCCCAGAAAAGATAAAGGAAGATTTTCCAGAACTGTCTTACACCAAGCTATTTGTCAAGCCAAAGGTATGAAATCTTAGATTATACTGACATCTAACAGTACTTCTAGGTCTTAATAGTGTCCCTAAGATGGCATCACAGTTGCTTCAACAGTAACAAAATGTGCTTCTGCAGAAATTGTGCAGGGAGATCTGAGAGCTGCCATTGCAAGGCATGATGACAAGGGAGAGTTTTCTTCCATGATCAACAATAAGGACACCACTCTGGTCTCCACTGAGACCACAGTAGGGGAGGCTTTATGGGAATGTGTGATAAGTTTTAATTACATCCTGAAAACTGAAGGAAAGTACAGCTGAGAGGGTGAGAGAGTAACATTGTCATATGGTGATGATGCCTGCTCACATGACCCAAGTGCTGCTCAGAGCTGCTTTGAACTTCAAGGCCTGGGTTTAGATGTAGCGTATTTTGTGTTTAGACAAACCAAAATTCTAGGTATTAGAGGCATTTGTCAGATCAGTATCTCTTTCAACACAGTGGGAAATGGTGGGGAGAAACTATTCTTTGGTGAATCAATTAAAATTAATTACCCAACAACCAAGCCAAGCTCAGATTCATTAGTATGGGTACAATTCTTGTTGGTCTGTTATTTTTCATCACATTTTTATAACACCATCCCAATAGCATTGAAATTATATTACATATAATAAATTCTTTTTTTTTTTTACCCTCCAAGTTCATGGAGAAATATGAATAGAGTTTCTTCACTGTCACCTGCCCAAGTCTATTGGCAATAGTGAGGAGGTCTGTGAAGGATGTAAGCATAAGTCGCTACCATTTAATGAACCAGAGTGCTGTTAAATGCCTGCAGAGTCTCAGGGTGGACCAGAGACAGACATTTGCTGCCAAATAGCAACACACTGGGGAGAAGTTGTTGTGCACCATTTCCAAATACAAGCTGACAAATGTTGCTGTTATTTTTCTTATCTGAACATTCTGTGATGACTGCACATAAAGATGCTGCATGAGCCTGGGTGAGGCACTAACTCTTGGGACAGAACTGGGGCCAGCCTGGCTGGGAAGTATGATTCTTAAGCCTAGCACTCAGGAGAAGTAAGTGCTAGGCCTCTGGGCACAAGGAATGCCCTGGCATTTTTGCCCAATAGCATGGAAGCTCATATCTATGTCATATCTGTGAATAAGCATTTCAAATCTCCCTTCCTGGCCCTCTGATCCCCAGAAGCTGGAGGTCTCAGGTTCTCACCAAATATGTTGGTCAGGATGCCATTAGGCAGAACACTGAAGGACGTGTGGACGGGTAGTAGGGAAGGAGGTATGGAAGCAGGAAACAAAGTATGAAGGTCCTGGATGCTATCATTGACCTTACATGTTCCAGTGACTTTTGGGGAACATACTAGTGCAGTGTGAACTTTCTGGGGTGGTGTCTCAGAACAAATTTTTTCATCAGCTTGCAAAGCCGGTGCAAGCCAAGCAGAGCCATCTGCTCACTGCCTGAAACTTGTTCCTCACCAAGACAGAAAGGAATTTTTTGAGTGGAAAACACTTGCCGTCCCTGAGAAACAAAAACTAACTGTCCCGGTTTTGCTAGGATTAATGAAGAATGGCCACTTTATGGTCAGCTTTAAAGAGGCTTAGATCAGTTCATGCAGAAGAAAAAAAAATCAACAGCAGGTAAGTTTTACCTTTGACAAACATTTAATTGTAGTAAACTCACTATGTCTCCCCCGTTTGCTAAGCTGCTTATGAAGCACAGTTTAAGGAGGCACTTTATGTGTTCCACCTATGTAAGTATGTAGTGGACTTTACAGCAGGTAAATAAATTTCCATTTGAAAAATAAATACATCTAAATATCTGACTATCACCTAGGCTCCTCTAACTAATATTAGTTGGTGTCATAGCATACAGTACCATTTGGTAAGTCACATGTTTTTTATTTGTTTCATGTCGTCATTCCCAGGAGTCTTTCTGCCATACATTCCTTGGATACTGTTGACGTGTGTGTCTCACTGGGACATCTCAAAGAGAGGTCAGTATCATGATCCTCACTTCATCGGTAGTGGAAAATGAGGAGCTATGTAGCTCTAGCTTCTTCTCAAGCAAATGAACACCTGAGCACTCTTCTCTCTTGTGCTTTGCACAGGGATGGGTTGTCACAGCTTGTTCTTGTGCATTTCTGTAGTGTCCCTGCTGAGCTATTCCACACAAACTCAGTAAATAAGAGAACTTCTGTAGACTGCCTAGGAAATTTCCACTAAAATGTTCTTTTCTCATTTTTCTCCCACTGAATGCAGTGCAGAGCTGTGTTCAGCTGACCTAAAAAACCCATGAGCAATTGCCATCTGCCAGCTCATGATTTTAACTGAGTAGTGGACATTTTATTTTTCCTCTCTTTGTCATAGCCTATTAAGCCAGTCTGGCTCATGTCCACACTGAAAATGGCCGCAATTCCACACAGGTGAAGGAAAATTTTTTTATGTAAAAACAAGACATCATTAGGAGCTTCCTAATGCTGTACTAAAACATGATGTGAAAAACCTCAAAACGCCTTGCATTTCATCCCCGTTTAATACTGTGAAACCTAATTCTTTATTTAATAATCTCAGTAAGAAGGGCTTTCTGTTCGTAACCTGGCGGCTAACACTTGCCAATAAGTGTGTTGGAATTTTTTCAAATATTACTTAAAAAGAAATAACAGTTGTGGAGTTTATCCCCAAGTCTCATAGATGAGTTTCAGTACCAAGATATTTTTTCAGAGAGTCAATCACTGTTTATGTATTCATAAAAGCATTCACCTTAAAATGTTCACATTTGGTCTGAGATTTGCCACGCTCAATCTTCACAAAAAAAGAGGATTCTTTGTGGCTACAGGGTAAATATTTGATAAGCATCTGTGCAGCTGTTGATAAGATGTGGCAATCTGGAAAGGTGTGTTATTTTCAACAGTTTAAAATGTAGTGTCTAGATATTGGGTTCATGTGTGCAGAAAAGTCGCAGCTTATCTGGTTATGAAACAGAATAGTAGAGAGTCCCACTTCAACCATCTGTGGGCTTCAGAACGATGGTTCACATAATCAGACTTGAAGTGATTGTACACATACTTGGGCTATTTTTAGCACCAATAAAGTGAAAATTGAAACAGAATATAAAGCCTTAATACCTTAATTATATTTCAGTACACATTCTCCTTTCTCATGCAGGCTGGAGTTTGCTTGGTTTTAACTTCTTTGACCAGTAGCTGACAAATTGGAAAGATGATGTTCCATTTTGCATAAACTTTAAAATAATTTTTAATTAAAAATTAAATAGAACTGAACTACAGTTTCAGTCAGGCGGTTGTTGCTTGTGCTCTAAGTCTCTTATAGTGCAGTTGAAATTTTCACCAAGTCTTAAAGAAGTCCTTTTTTTACTCAAAACACCCTCAGCTGCTGTAGCTTGAGCTTGCCAAATACACTGCTGTATCTGATCCTCTATTATAAAAACAGGGTTTTGAGGAAAGCAAATCTCAGATGAAAAAATTATTTCTGTCCCATAACACTAGCAGAATTCTGCTTCACTTTAAATATTGAAAGTTCAAGAAAACGTTGGTGTTTTACCTCACATGCTCCAGCCTTTCTCAGTTGTGTTTTCAGTGCCTATCTCAAACCATCTGTAAAGTCACCAGAGACAGGCTGTAGCAGAGCTACTTTCAACAAGGAATATCCCAAGGCAGTTGTAAATTTGTTTTTCCTGAAGAGAGGAGGGGCAGTTGGAGAGGGAGAATTAAAAATCTTGGTTGAGATTTTTTTTACTGGGGTTATTGGTGCTTTCCGCAAACCTCCTGGGATGCCAATACACAGGACAACATTGTGCCAGTATTGTACAGTAGCCTTCATTCAAGTCACGTTTTCAAAGAGAGCCTTATGAGGTGTAGGTGATATATCATACTTCAGGAAGAAAATGAAATTAAGCCATTAAAATAGACTTACTCAGGACAACCAATGGGGAGTGTCATTGCACCCAGCTTTTCATTTAGATTAATATCTGCCCCAAGCATGCAGTCTGTGCCTCCATTGCTGTCACTGAAGGTTGAGAGCTTGCAGGAACACTAACCATTGCATCCCAAGAACAGCATCTGAGGAGCAGATCACTAATGCACCTCTGTCATTGGAGTGATTTATCACCATAACCACTTACGATGTGCCTGCTGATTTCTTCTTGTTTTTTTTCTCCACTGTAGAATGCTTTACCTGACAAAGTGTACTTTTAAAGTGGGAAAACATAGATTGCGCCAGCTTAACCACTGGTTTTATCACTCTGTAACTTTTTAATAAGAAGGTAGAAGTTGGTTTTGAAGAATAATTTACCTCCATTGTAAAATAAAGCCTGTCAAAATCACCTGCTTTCTTTCTTTGGTATCTGAACCCTCTCCCCTGACAGCACTGGTTTGATATGATGATTCTGGTTCCCTTGAGCTGGCTGTTTCTTAGAGGAACCAGTGAAAAATATTTTTTTGCCCTGTTATCTTCCTCAAACACAGACCTCACCTGGAACTCAGAGTAAATGAAGAGCCTGGCCATGGGTTCCAGCAGCACTAGTGTGTGTTGGCCTCAGAAGTGTCGGGCTTCAAGTCTGAGTAGGTGTTATGGGATGCTGATTCTCTGTGACAGTCCTAGCTGCTTCTGTTACTTAAAAACAAAACCACATCACCTTGCAATGGTCCTAAGAAAGACTTTTCCTAGGGGAAAGGATACGAACATCTCCTATGAGGTATATGGTTATTTGTCTTTCGTTTTCTAGCATGAAGCAATGCTTTTTATGCTGAATGTAAAAACTACTGATTCATCCTTGAGCAACTAAAACAAGGCTTAGCTGTGTGCAACTTGCCACCCAAACAGTTTGGTATATATCACAAATTCCGGATCCAGAGATATATTTGCTGTCATTGAAAATCAGCTTTTTACCTTTTTGGTTTTAAGAACCAAACATATTCTCACTAAACCACAGTTAGCTGCCTATGTTTCTTTCAAAGGAATGTTGTTCTGCTTTTCCTATAAGGAAAATTAATTCCTAATAGCAAAACTTATTTAAAATTTGATAATCACCTTTGGTGTCAAACCTCATCAGTGTTTTTAACAAATGAAACAACATGTCCATTCAAACAATAACCATGTATCTCCTTGACTCTGTTACCATTCTATTAGTATCACAGCATTCATACTTTGATTTCCAAATGTAGCCCTGCTAGGAATTTCACAGGAGAGCATTGCAAAAAAATAATGAAATCACTGGGTTTTTTATTGGTTGTGATTCCATTTTAAAAGAACATCATACCATTTACCACATCATGCAGGAAAAAGTAGTAGGCAAATAACAAATAAAATTCACATTCACAAAATCTCTACTTTAAATCATCTTCTAGCTGCTTGGAGAGTAATACATGCATGGGAATGAAAGCTGGGAAGCATTTCTGCTAGAAAGTGCATGGCTAAGTTGAATTTTGCTCTGTGTGCAAGGGAGAGGAAAGAGAAAGCAAGCAATTTTTTAATGACAGTACTGAAACATTTTGCTAACTCAGTGCATGAAGAAACACTTATCTTGCTAACATATATTCAGAACAGATACAGACAACTTTCAGATACATAAGACATTACGTTGAGGTCACAACAGCTAATTTCTAACAATGCTTATTCTAGCACAGTAAACTTGACAAAAAGATGTATTCAGCAGCATTGGTATGGTCTTTCTTGACAAGGAGAGGGGCAGGGAGGGGCCTAAGCCAATGTATGGTACTAGAAACATAGACAGAGGAACTCCAAAGTGATTTAGCACATGATCTTATATTTTGTTTTATTTATTTGAAACATAAAAGTAGCATTCATATTGCAGTCTGATTTTATATGGCTTTCTCTAAAGATAAATGTGAGTTCACAAGGTCAATGGCAAACTAAATAATTTACCCTCCAAATCTGGAGGCCCTTTGACTTTTTTTTCCCTAACCAGTAAGGTCTTGGAGCTGTGAAGGAAAATAGCTGCAGTGTTTAGCCATCAACCTTTCTGTGTAAATAAAAAATAGTTAAAAAACTAAAACACCTCATTTACCTGAGATTGAACAGACCAGTGATGCAAATTAAACAATGGCATGGAAAGACAAAAAGATATTCAGAATCCAAACAATGAACCATACTTCTCTTTGGTCTCTTTTAAGTGCTTCAACACATGTTTGAGTGCTGAGGGGAAAAGTGTCTGAGACAATGCTTCTCACATCCATACGTGAGCCAAAGGTGTCTGTGTCCCATGTTGCCAGTTCAGAGTGGGAAGGGATGGGCAGACAGGAGGGGAGAGTGCCTGCTCTCGAGTCTGTTCAGCATGGCTTAGGCACTTCAGGAACAGTAGAATGACTTGAGGAGAGATCCAGAACCCTTGCAATGTGCCAAAAGTTATGTGAGGCAAGAGCAAGCAAAACCTGTCCAGTACCTGCAGTAAATACTCTGCCATGTTTCTTTATTGAAAGAAAAGAAAAACTAAAATGGGAACTACCAGCTCACACCTGGCTGAACTTTCAGCCCAGGGAAGAAGGGCTGCTGTGGGTATGGGGAGCTGAGGTACAGAACTGGTGACATGGCTGGGCTTGGAAGCTCCCACAGTGAAAAAGATTCAGCAAACATTATTTAATAAACCACCTTCCCTTTCCCTCCTGCTCTGTGAGCCTAGCATGAGGTCTAACATACTCAGCACAGAGTTCTTACAGCCCTCTTCAGGGTCTGGATCCAGCTGTTCACACAGCTCAGGAACTTAGCTCACAAAAAAAAATATTTTTAATGCTCTGAGCCCAGGGGCAGCACTATCTGCTCAGGAAATGTGAGCACAGGCCACAAGAGATCCTGACTTAGACCAGTCATCCAATGGCACAGCTCCTGAGGCACAGTTAGAAAAAATAATAGCGCTCTTCCCTTCTCTCTTCTCCCTTTCTTCTCTCTTTTTGTCATCTTCGACACATATGTGCATACACACACAAGCAGCTGCCAGGGAGACTGTGAAAACAAACAAACAATTGGCAGTACTATTCTGCAAGGAGGACGCCAGGCAGAAAATTCTGATTCTATGTCAGGAACAGTATTTGGCTGGCTGAGGAAGTGAATCCATGATTCAGTAAGCAAGTGGTAGACAAACACCAAAGTAAAGTGGAATGAGCTCATCCTCTTTATTTGCTTCTTTGTTTGCAGAGTTTTCCAGCACAGGGCTGGGGGAAAATATGAATGGATGTGTGCCCATTAGCAGGGGCACATTTCTGCTGGTTCTACTTATGTATTAGAGGATGCAGGCCGCAGAGATTTGTCAGAGCATTTCAAAAGTATTGGTGTCAGTGTGTCAGTGTGATTTAGGCTAGAAGATTTCAGTACCAACTAGTGGCTGAAGCAAAGAGCTAGCCTCTGCCTTTTAGCTTTCAGAGGTGTTGGATTTAGGTCCCTCTGTGGCAGAGCATCAAAACCAGCTGCTGCCTTTGTGACAGGAGAGTTTTCAGTTCTTTGAGGTTTACTTAAATAGGCTCAAAATACTAGTTGCTGAATTTGCATGGGTTGAGTAGGACACTCCTCCTAGAAAATTATAAATTGTTCAACACTTCTATACTATATCCAAGCATTGATTCAGAGATAAAGAGTGCTCTGAGTCATTGAAGTCTTAGTGAGGTGACACTCATCTTGCTCTTGAATTACAAACATATCTTGTTTGTAGATCCAGTCTGAAAAAAGTTGCATCTTTATCAGTCCCCAGTCTACACCTTGGATTCAATAGAAACTTATGCTTAAAGTTATTTTTGAAGAAGTAAGGACTAGCATACCTGAGTAAGAATTGGGTGAGGAGGGCAAAATAAATATATTTCTTCTCTTTCATAACATTTTTCCCTCTTATGAGAGATGTTGCTAAAAGGCACAGAGTTCACAAGCTCACTACCTTAACCATGATGCAGATTTCTTCTGCTTACCTGAAAAGATTATAAATATCTTTTAAAATTTCTTATTCAGGAAAGCACTGAGATATTTGCCTAAGCTCAGTTACACTGAACAAGTGCATCAAAGAAGCTCAATTGAAGTAAAATGTTTCATTTAGGTACATAATGAAGTGTCTCATATCGCTTTCCTTTTTGTTGTCAGTAGAAAGCATGTATTTGCTTCCAAATCTCTTCCATGTACTTAGGAAACTTGCTGTTCCCATGACAGGGACAAGCAATGCTAGTTCTGCCAGGCAAACCCTGATTCTCTTACAAGGTTGTGAGACATGATGCTCTCACAGCAGCGACTACAGAGACATAGCCAAATGCAAAATCTCCAGGATCAGCTCTTCAGACGACAAGCCAGATACCTGATCATGAGGGTCTGTGTTGAAAATAAGTCTGTCCATATACGTCAGTTTGCGTGTGTACTAGCAAGTCAATATCTCCAGCAGAATTTGGCTTATCTCACGCAGTTACTCAGTATTTGTATTGAGAAACCCTCTGTACCTGTGTCTGGGAAAGGCAACAAGGATAATGGTGAGATGTTTCCTCCCACCTTACTAGCATCAAGGAATGCCATATGCACTGTTTTAATATTAATTAGCTCCTGTACAGCACTGGAGAAGCATCCTCATTTTATGCCTTTATAGTAGGCAGAGACTGAAACCTACATTTTACAGCTGGAGAAGCTGGGTGGGACAGAAAAATAAGTTACCTCCCCAAGGCAACACAGTAATTTGGCATGATACATAGCAGGCATACTCAGGATTTCTGGATGTCCACAGCCATGGCTAACATTGAGGCCACCACACTCTCACACATAGCAGGAAGAGGTGGGCAGCACACAGTCTCAACAATATACTGGAAACCAAATGTCCATCCTGCAAGCAGTGCTGGGAATGGGGCTGTTGAATATGACCCTGGGCAGACAAAGGAAGATTAGTTAATCAGAGCAGCCTATGTACTTGGTCATTGGCTTCAAAGGGGTTGGAGAGGTCATCTACCAGAACACCATGCGCTCCCCTGTAACTTCAGCTCTCTGTATGGCAACTGTTCTTTCAAGTTCAGTGTATGGCTAATTCCCAAAGTAACATGACCCTTGCTTAGATTCTGAGGCTTCCAACTTCTACCATCTTCTGAGGGCAAATGACTCATTTCTTCCATAGTTCTAAGTGATGTCAGCTGTGTGAATCATGCGTGATTTACCTTACAAATGATCTCTTATTTATGCCATCAATGGAATTAAAACAGAAAAGCTCTGCTTCCATGGGAGAACTGAGATGTCCCTTCCAAGGGTAGATGTGCTCAACAACAAATGGATAGTGTAAGCCAATCAACAAGAACATTAATAATAATGACTAATAATTATTATCAATAATAACAAAAAGATAATTAAAGAAAATTAAAGAGGCCACTGTTCACTCTTAGTGAACACTCCCTGCTGTGGATGGAAATGCATGTGAGGTTGTTCCTTTTCTATGCTTAATATACAGTTGTCTTATTTAACATACATAGTACTATGGCTTATAATAAAATCTGTGTAGTCTGCAGCTTTTTAATCTTTACATACATTCAGAGGCATCTACTGAATGTGACTACGTACAAAAAAGGAATAAATGAGTCTTAGGATGGAGGGAAGGGAATGGGAAGCGAAGGGACTCCTAGTGAGCAGTAGAGGGCAGAGGTGGGGAGGGTCGCATGATGGGTGGCAAGATTGTAAATCCCCATTGGGCAAAAGATAAATCCTTTGCAGTACTGTTTATACCCATCTAACAGTCTGCAGCTGTTACTTCTTGAACATGTCCTGCAGGGGCCCTGGTAGGTATTTAATGACTGTGTCTAGAATGCTTTCTTCTTCCTCCTCCTCTTCATCTCCACAGCCAGGAGGGATCGCCTTCTTTGGGCGTGTCAGACTACCTTCAGCATTAGCTTCCAGTGCGGCCTGGGCCTCTGCTTCCTTTTCTTCCTTCTTCTTTATCCCATACTGCAGGGGAGAGATAACACATTGTGAGTCAGCCACTGAACAGGATGACTGATGAAGCCAGCCGTCACACATGGTGCCTCATATTCTGTAATACAAACACCACTGTTAATATATTCTGGTTTTGTTCTTTTACACAGACATCCAAATCAATCCTAACAATTCCCTGCTAAGTACACCCAGTGGATGGACAGCTCACACAAGACAAAGACGGTCAGATGCTCAGATCACTCAGAAACAAGCATGGGAGAGAATTTGGGACTATATAGCCAAAGACAATACAAGTTCTGTGTTAGTAAAGTTTTGGGGTGGTATTCTACTGGTGTTGATAGTCTCTTTTCTTTTAACAAGTCTGATGCTCAAATCTATCATTTGCAACAATTTTGAAATTCCATTTGCAGCATTTTACACTAAAGGTTTATGGATGTGGCAAAACTTCAGGGAAAAAATAATTATCAACAAAAGAAAGTAAAAGGACAGGACAGACAGGCAGACCACAGTGAAAATGACACAGGTTTACATATTTTCCTGCAGAAATTAATTTACACGATCCCATCTTTGTTCTTTTGGTATAAGTAGAAAGACCTTTTAGTGAAAATAAACCTTAATGAGAAACTCTGTCTGTATTTGCACATTGAACTCTGCACTTCTGGGGGTAAAGATGACTCATACTGTCAGAAAAGAAACATCCTTAAGCCTGCAAGTAGAATGAATATCTGAAATTTGCTACTCCCATTGAGGATTAAAGGCACACCACTAAGACGACACATGAGTAACCAGGTTATATTCAAAATACTAAATTTAACAGAGGAGTAAAGACATGCCTGAGCAAATCATACTAGATAGAGAACTGCTGTAGTATCTCAGCTCCCACAGTGACTAGGACTTTCTTTCCAACTGCTATTTTGAAGGCATGTCCAAGGAAAACAATTTCTGCACCACCAACTCTCATCACTCTTCCATCTTCATACATTTCAGTAATTCTCAGGTTTTGCTGCTATTTCCATAACTGTTTGCACAGAAATTTTGTATATTATAGTGATACATGATTTAAAAAAATCAACTCAAACTGTCACATGCAACAAGGATATCTACAAGCCAGTATTTATAATCATTTTACTTCAGCTACATTAGGGAGGCATTTGACGTTTGTGAGGAAGACGAAAGGCATTCGGGTTTGTTGTAGCAGCTATGGGCTTCAAAACTGTTGCTTTGTAAAATCCATTCCTTTATTTGTGCCTAAATTGTAATTAAACTACCAAGTTTAATTGGTAGTTTAATCTTTGAAATAAGATTGCTCTCAGAACCATAAAATAACTAATCTAAACATGCAAAGACCAGCAAAACATTTTGCATGAATAAGCTTGAAAATTACTTTAAAAAGAAAATTAGATATGATTTCAAAAACTTGAATAATAATAATAAAAAAATTATGTTGGTACAAAGTACTTAGTATTTTTTAGTATCAATAGTACAGTACCGCCAAATAGACATGAAGTAGATGCTCTTTTCATTATTTTCTCTTTTCATTTTTTCCACTAAGAACAGACCAAATTGTTCACCAGTAAAGCAAAAAAATGCATTGCTGCTGTCATGACTTTCTGATTTCAAAGGGCGTTTGGGTTTGACAAGAAACTCCTAGATATTTCAGAGCAAAGGCAGTATTTTCGCTTCCTTTCTCCATCATAAGCATGATTTAGGATGACAGCCTGAAAGGTTGAAACCAGTAACTTCAAAAACTCCCTAGTTCCCTAAAAGTTCATGTAGGACATTTTTCTTAGGATTCTTATACCTAGTGGATGCCAGTCACATCAGATTTCACAGGACAGATATTCAAGACAAATGATGTCTTCATTCACATCTGAAGCAAAGGAAGTATTTGATTGATTTGTAGTTCCAGGACTGAACATTGCAAAGAAGATCCAGCATAGGACCAGCAACTGCTGCAGGGGCAATGACATATACTGTTAGGCTGCAGACAGTCTATGGCTGGTTGAAACTCACTCTCCCTCTCAAGACACAAGCAGATGTCTCTGGGTGATTCCCAGTGTAATTTATCTACAGACTTTACCTTCCTTTTCCACCTAGAGGAGGGGAGCAGTGGCGAAGACAACACAAATCATTGTAACGCACAGGACCCCTGCATGCTTTCAAATCCTCCATCTCAAAATAAGTAACAGCTCATGGCAGGTTGATCCTCTAGCTCATGATCTGGTTGGACAAGCATCCTGGCCACAGATAACTGTGGAACAAAAACAACCATGCAAGGGTTACTGCTAGGACAGAGGGAATCTCAAAAATTATATGAAGGAATTAGCATTGTACATTTTCTTAGGAATCCTCTAGTGATTGCCCTCAGAGAAATGCACAGTGCTAGACAGACCTTAGTTCTTATAAGCTATGGCCAGTCTTCTGGAGGAGCTGCAGAATGGGGCAATACATGGCCTAGAAAGATTTTTCACTGTAAAAGGGAATTAGGGAAAACCCGATACTATTGTTTCAGCCTACTGGCACTAATGCTAATTACAGAAATTAACTTCCCTTGTTTCTTACCCATAGTGATGCTACAACATGTACAAACAAGTCATTTATCCCTAATACATATGCAACACACAAATACAAATTCATTTTGGACAAAAGTATTCTTCTCTTGGAGAAAGGTGATATAGTGCCAAAAGCAATTTTTATAAGAAGGGAAAAGTTTTGAGTATTCAGTTTTATAATTTAAACTTGCTGGTATTTTGTAATGCTTTACATTAATCAAAATGTAATGCTGTGATGATTCACTTCCTTCTCCTCTCCTAAGTGTTTGTATACAAACGCACACAGCATGGGTAATAAACAGGAGGAACTAGAGACCTGCATGAGGTCACAGCACCATGATCTCATTGCGATTACGGAGACATGGTGGGACAGCTCGTATGATTGGAACACTGTCATGGATGGGTATGTCCTCTTTAGCAAAGACAGGCTGGGAAGACAGGGTGGTGGGATTGCCCTTTATGTGAAAGAACAACTAGAATGTATCCAGCTCCACCTAGAGATGGATCATGAAGGAGTGGAGAGCTTATGGGTGAAAATTACAGGGCGGGCTAACATAGGTGACATTGTTGTGGGTGTTTACTATAGGTCACCTGATCAGGATGAGGAGGTGGATGAGGCCTTCTACAGACAGCTCAGAGTAGTCTCAAGATCGCAGGTCCTAGTCCTCATGGGGGACTTCAATCACCCTGATATTTGTTGGAAAAGCAACATGGCCAGGCACACACAGTCCAAGAGGTTCCTACAATGCGTAGAGGATAACTTCCTGATGGAGGTGGTGGAAGAGCCGACAGAGAGGTGTGCTTCTGGACCTTGTTCTTACT
>NW_010307243.1:0-823 GCF_000700745.2 Antrostomus carolinensis
AGATTTTATGGCACAGGAATACATGGTAATTCTGTCATGTGCCTTAGACTGTTATTGATATTCAGGATTTTAAAGTCTTCATTTTTATGATTTATTCTCACATTATTAGATAATCTCAATTTTTCATTTTATATTGCTTCCTAATTTGTATGAGAGCACTAGGTCATAAAGTACTCAACTATCTGTTATTTTAGATTGCTTTAAAGCTTTAACCTTTGAGATTTTAAATTTAAGTCCACATTCCTATATTTACACAATGGGAAAAGGAAATGTGTTTCTATTTGGACCTACGGTGGTTGATTTTTCATATTCACTGGCTTAATAATTAGGCTTTTTAATAGTGCATATATGTATTATTTGCAAGAACATCAGCAATATAATCCTCTATCTTCCTGATATTAATATGCTGTTTCTATTCCCCTCACCAAGAGCTCTGGGCAAGTATGGACAGATAATTTCATAAATACCTAGGCAACAACTCACTGATGTGTGAACCTACACCCGCTTTTACCTGCCAGTTCTTGGGTTTTATCACTTGAATTTATTACATTGAAAAATTTTATCTGTTACTGAATGTTGCCAACTGTTGGCAAAGTAGACCTTTGTAAAGGCAGTAGTAAAGTTACACATCTGTTTTAAAAGTATAGCTATTAAAGTAAATAAAATACTTTCTTGTCATCTTCCAGTTTTATTACATGATCTTTAACTTGCAATAGCCTCTCCAATCTCAATGATGCCTTTTCCTGAAGCCTTTACTTAGCAAAGCAATTCAGTACCTGATGAGTTAATAGTTGATCTGAATCAAACTCCAAATGACATGGAA
>NW_010307244.1:0-3832 GCF_000700745.2 Antrostomus carolinensis
ACATACTTGGAAAAGTTTTTCTCATTTCATAGTTGGCTGTGAGTCATTTGTTCTTAGCAAAGACATGGTCATTTTGGTGTAAACTCAGAAAAAAATAAAATGGAGTTTTTAGGGCATCTGAAAGAGCGTTACTGTTGTACTGTCTGTAGAGTTTCCTTTGAGCTAATGTTTTTTTCATTTCTCATTGAAAACCAAAAATACCAGCCTTTTAAGTACTCCTGAGAGCTCATTCAGTCAGAATGGACAGGTGTACATGCACAGTCTGATTTAGTGATCCTAAGTGTATTATGATCAGTGTCTGTTAAGTTTGACTTCCATCAAAGGGGGTACTCCTTGCAGAAATGCTGTAGTAATTTTTAAATTTTTTATCCAGTTTACATTAAGCCCTAATGTGTCTGTGTACTTTGCAATTCGACATTGCAGTGACGAATGCATTTTTTTATTTAAAACTTTAAATACTCTTTTTTATTCTTGGCCTTCAGCTAAAGGTGCTGCTTATGAACCAACAACAAAAATGTGCAATCTGAGTACAAGAGCACATGAAGTAGGGAAAAAAACCCCAAAACAGTTGGATGTTAAATCCAGACTTGTTTTATTCTGTGGTATGGAATGTGTGATATTAAAAACATTCCTTTGGAGGGAGAGCAAGCCATGGAGGGAAATCACATCAAAGTAGCAGCCCTGGGAAGGAGATGTCCTGGTGATTTGAAAGACTAAAGTCCAAATCAGCTCTGCCAATCCCTTCTGTCAGGGAATGAATTAGCATGGGATGATCTTTGCCATTCAGGAGGTGGGA
Source organism: Antrostomus carolinensis (assembly GCF_000700745.2). Classification (NCBI taxonomy): domain Eukaryota; kingdom Metazoa; phylum Chordata; class Aves; order Caprimulgiformes; family Caprimulgidae; genus Antrostomus; species Antrostomus carolinensis. The sequence continues at coordinate 797 of NW_010307244.1, forward strand.
ATGTACTGAGCTTCTTACACAAACCTTGGCATCAGAATACTAGCTATATGGCCAGCTACACTTCCTTAAGCGTGAGATAAATGATTTGAGGAGTTAAGATCTTGCTTTGTAAACTTTGTTTTATAGTTTAGACACCTAGCCTTTTACTACAAAGTAGTGTTTTACATACTGCAGAGTTCTCAAGTATCTATAAATAGCCATTGCTGTGGTAAGGTTTTCTTGTCCCCGGTGTTTGAGATCTCGGTAAGATTCACTTCTTCCTTTATATCTTTTTTTTTTTTTTTCTTCCCCTGCCTTGGTTCTTTCTCCTCTCTAGACCCACCTGGATCAGAAGTACACACAGTGCAGCTACAAGATTCATCAGCTTAATCCACGAGCTGATGATGTAACCCTTTAACTAACTGGTGTAACCTGTTCAATTAATAAACAATTATGATAACAATATTTGAAATCTTAGTTCAAGCAGACTCTTTATCTGATGTCCTGTTTTTTAGCTGGAACAGAGCTGGGTTTCTTTTCAGTAGTTAGAATAGTGCTATGTTCTGCTCTCAGCCTGGGACTTGTTGTGAGAGAGACACTGATCACACACCAGTGTTTGCATTTTTGTCACTGGAAGTGAAGGACTGGAGTGTTCTGTTAGTCCACAAGCACAGGATCTAAGGGAGTGAGGAATATTTAAATTAATAAGCTAAACTGCCACTTGGCCATGCCAATGGGATATTCCATATCATATCACATCATGTGCAGTATATTAGTGAGGGTCTCTTCCTCTTTTGTCTCGCTCTGGCTCTTCCGGGATTGCAGTTTCGGTTCGGGATTGTTGCTCCTCCGGGATCGTTATCTGGGAACGGGCCGGGCTTGGTCGGTGGGTGATGAGCAGTTGCACTGGGTGTCACCCCTTTGCATATTTTGTCACTGTTATCATTATCTCTACTATTTTAATATTAGTATTATTTTAAGTTTTCTTTTATTTCTATTATTAAATTGTTCTTATCTCGACCTATGAGTTTCCTTATCCTTGCCCCCAATCCTCTCCCCTGTCCCCTAGGGGTGGGGGGACGTGGGTGAACAGCTGTGTTGGCTGCTGGCTGAGGGTGAGCCCAGTGGGACTATCACAGCTGAGTGTAGGATCCAATGGTAAGGTGTATATATAAGGATAATGGTGATGTATGACTGTGTGGTAGTCCATTTGTTCCCTTCAGATAATTTTTATTTGAACCAGCCAGTTTATGCTGTCAGACAAATGGAACTGGTATGATAGACAGCCTGGAAGATTAGTCACATCTAGAGTCTTAGTCCAGCTAAATAAAAATGGAAATTACTGAATATTGTGTACTTTTATTTATTTCCCGTCACGCGATGTTATGTCTTGAATTACTGCTGAGCTCAACCTGGTTTTGAGCACTGCAGACTTCTGCTGTACGTGATGGCAGTTTTCCTTCTTCTTGGCTAATATGGGTACTTCTCGTAAGCTGGCTGCTGCTTCCTCTGTGCAAGCTCACCTTTGTCATGACAGGAGTCCTGCTAGCAGCTACCTATGTGTGTCCTGCATAGAGTAAGCTCTTTTTTTTTCTCCCTAGGGTATACACTAGGGCACCTATTTTCAGAGTTTGGCTGCCACGTTCAGGCTTTGTATAGATCACTGTTCAGCAGTTCTGCTGCTCTTAGTGCAGCAAACAGTGATAGATCAATGTGTGCTGAATGGTTAAAAGGACACGGGCACAGCACAAGCCCAGTTTAAAATATGAAAAATCCCTCTGTGATCCTTACCTTGGCTTCGTTACTGTCTTTGCCCTTATGATTGAGGGTCTGTCTTTAAGAGTTCTCCTATCAGTGCTCTCCATTTGAATTGTTATCTTTGGATGCTGTAAACTGTTCCTACTATTATAGTGTAATACTATAGTGTCTATAGAATACTATAGAAGAGGCAGGGCAATCTTTGGCAGTAAACTGGCTAACCTGGTAAGGTGGGCTTTAAACTGAATGGCTTGGGGGTGGGGTCCAAAGGAGCAATGCCCAAGGCATTGCAGTAGACTGGGGAATGGGACAGGCCAGCTGTCATACTGACAAGTCTGCCTTAGCTGCCTCCCATGACTGGAGCCAGAGGGTCAGTCACCTCAAGGGTGTGCAAAACTACAGGAGGTCCTCTTGTGCCTCTGTGGGGATACCTGGATGCTCCACTCCCTTCTCCTCTCTAAAGTGTTTGTATACAAATGCACGCAGCATGGGGGGAACAACTAGAGACCTGTGTGCGGTCGCAGCACCGTGATCTCATTGCGATCACGGAGACATGGTGGGACAGCTGATATGATTGGAACACTGTCATGGGTGGGTATGTCCTCTTTAGGAAAGACAGGCCGGGAAGACGGGGTGGTGGGGTTGCCCTTTATGTGAGAGAGCAACTAGAATGTATCCAGCTCCACCTAGAGATGGATCATGAAGGAGTGGAGAGCTTATGGGTGAAAATTAAGGGGTGGGCTAACATAGATGACATTTTTGTGGGTGTTTACTGTAGGCCACCTGATCAGGATGAGGAGATGGATGAGGCCCTCTACAGGCAGCTGAGAGTAGCCTCAAGATCGCAGGCCCTGGTCCTCATGGAGGACTTCAATCACCCTGATATTTGTTGGAAAAGCAGCATGGCCAGGCACACGCAGAAGGTTCCTAAAATGCGTAGAGGATAACTTTCCGATGCAGGTGGTGGAAGAGCTGACAAGGAGAGGTGTGCTTCTGGACCGTGTTCTTCCTAACAAGGAAGGGCTGGTTGGGGATGTGAAGGTTGGGGGCAGCCTGGGTTGCAGTGACCATGAGATGGTGGAGTTCAGTATCTCATGTGAAGATGCAAGCCAATAAGTAGGATTGCAACCCTGGACTTTTAGGAGAGCCAACTTCAACCTCTTCAAGGATCCAATTGGGGGTATCCCATGGACTAGAGTGTTGAAAGGTGAGGGGGCCCAAGAGAGTTGGTTAATGTTCAAGTACCACTTCCTCCAAGCCCAGGACCAGTGCATCCCAAAGAGAAAGAAATCAGGCAAG
>NW_010307245.1:0-6123 GCF_000700745.2 Antrostomus carolinensis
GAGCCCACACTGGAGCAGGTTTCCTGGCAGGGCTTGTGATCCCATGGGGGACCCGCACTGGAGTAGTCTGTCCCTGAAGGACTGCACCCCATGGAATGAATCCACGCTGGAGCAGTCCCTTCCTGAAGGACTGCACACCATGGAAAGGACCCAGGCTGGAGTAGTTCATGAAGAACTGTCAGTCATGGGAAGGACTCATGTTGGAGAAGTTGGTGGAGGACTGTCTCCTGTGAGAGGGACCTCACACTGGTGCGGGGAAAGGAGTCCTCCCCCTGAGGAGGAAGGAGCGGCAGAAACAACGTGTGATGAACTGATTCCTACTCCCGTCCCCTGTCCCCTTGTGTTGTTGGGGGGAGAAGGTGGAAAATTGGGAAAGAAATTAAGCCCAGGAAGAAGGGAGGGGTGGGGGAGGTGTTTTAAGATTTGTTTTTACTTCTCATTATCCTCTGATTTTGATTGGTAATAAATTAAATTTGGGGTTTTTTCTCCCAACTCGAGTCTGTTTTGCTCGTGCCAGTAACTGGTGAGTGATCTCTCTCCGTCCTTATCTCCACCCACGAGTTTTTCATCATACTTTTCTCCCCAATTGAGGAGGGGGAGTGATAGAATGTGCTTTGGTGGGCATCTGGCATCTAGCCAGGGTCAACCCACCACAACCCCAAAGGGGGAAACTGAACATTGGGCACGATCTTCTTCCTGGAACCACCTTTTGTGTTTTTTGAAGCCTACTTTATGCATACATGCAAATAAAAGCTATAACCAGATGAAATAACATTTTTCTTCAGACAATTAAATTATTCACATAGAAGCCATGGCAACTGATTCAGTAAGTCACTACATATTCTTTGCACAGTGCTTATGGTAACCCCTTTCAGTCCTCCAATATCATGTATATTCCCCAACTAAAAAGGTTGTGATCCTTACCCAAGAAATATGTTTATTTACTATGTTTGGTTTCATTCATAGCTAAGCACAGGGATTATCTCACAGACCAAAAAGGAAACCCATCTTAGGGTACCATTTGACACACATGCTGTGTATATCTAAACTTATCAGGCACCATAAATCCACCAGAAGAAAAAAAACCCCAAGCTTTTAGGCTTCTAACTCTTATATACCATAAGCAGGCATGACATCAAAGATCCCTGGGGATAATTCACTTTGCTACTTTTGAGAAAACACATATAAAGAGCTTTTTGTCCTTTGACAACCACATGTATTACGCATTTATTTTCCAAAATACAATCTTTATGGCTATACAGGAATAAACAGCTCAGCCGCCACAGAGGAGTCTATATAGCTTTTCTTTTTAATTTTCCTGTATATACTTCCAACATCCTTTAAAATTAAGACTAAAAGAAACACTGCTTTAAGTTTTTTGGCATGAAAATCTATCAGAAAAATACTATCAGAAAAATATGGACAGGATCTGTAAACAACTGAAATTAATTTCTGAGCCCTAAGTATCTGATGATAAAGATGAGTGTGATAACATTCATTAATGATATCACCTTAAAAACAGAGAGATGTCTAAAGATTTCAATGTGAAAAGCAAAAGACTGGCTGACAAACCAGTAAACAGCTCTAAAAACCTAGCAGGGAACAGTACAACTACACAAGCCTTGTACTTTGCTAAACAAATGAAAAGCATTCTCAACAATAGCACTCTCGCTTTGCATATGGGAATTTATATAAGACAAAAGCCAGACAGGTTGTCTGGTTGTACATAAATTATTGTTTTACATGTGAAATGCTTTAAGTCTTAATAAGAGTGAATAAAACAACACGGAAAGAGGAAAAAAAGTTACCGGCCAAAATATGCAGTTACTCAGCAGAAATCTGCATGCTGCATGATTGCAACATTTATGGTTTAGCAAATAATAAAAGCTAGATATAAATATTTTGGTTGATTCATTTCTTGTGAGCACTGCACTATGAGTGGGTGTTCAGGTTGAATTTCACAAGACTTAAATAGAAGAAGAACTCTTTACATGCAGAAAACAGAGAAAGGGTTTTTCATTATTTAGAAATTCTCTCTCGTGTAAGATATCTCAGCAGTGACCAACAGGTAGATGACACCCTTTGGTTTGATGATGCAGGTATGTGATGTGCTATTGTTCTAACATACACTATATAATAGAAGCAACTGAAAACATCCAGACAGGCAGTACTTAATATTTTAAGGACAGTTATATTAGTCACCTGCTAAAGGTACAGAGTTATCTCCAGTAACTACAAAGGGAAAATAAAACCTAGCTGGACATATATAAGCTCTTCAAGAGTAATTGTGAAAAACTGTGCACAACCCATTGTGTAAAACAACCCACACCAAACTGTAATAGCAGGGAGAAACAACATAAGCAATTCTGGTCACGAATCCAACACACAAGCTGGCAAAGTAGAATACAAACTGAAAAGAGCAAGCAAGGTGGCACTGACACCTAAAAAACACTTTGCAATTTAAGTAAGAATCAGTTTATTACAAGCACACATATGCCAGCAGTACTGGCACTTCATCCAGATATCTTTAAACATGAGGAGGCAAATTTAGATGCATGGTTGGATGTTCCTAGTTATCTCAAAGCGGAAGTAAACTTGTGTTTGTCTGACCTCCCCACCTGTCCGGGTGCATCTCAGGTTTCACAACACTGTAGATGTCTTTTACCAACTGCCCTTCCAGCCCAACACCAGTGAGTTTATTCTTTAGAAGATTTATTGTCTTTTCTTTAAGTTGGGCTACAATATCTGGCAGAAACAAGAAAAAGAAACCTACCTCTTTCTAACTGAATTCCAAACATAGTCCAGTGTGTCTACTTGAGCTTTTTTCATTAAAAACTACAGAAGTACAATGCAAAAGCCTTTTCATCTTATGTATGTTTTTTTTTTTTTTCCTCTGGCTATGGTCAGTAAAATGAAATATCTACATCTGTTCCAGGTTTGCATGCATGCAAAACATCTTACAAAATGAAAACAGATTTGAAATAATTTAGATTCTAATACTAAACCTTCAAAAGCAAATTACCTACAGAAAGTACACGTGTGGGTGTATTCCTGTTTCAATGCATCAACAGCCTTAATCAGCCTTGCATACTATTTCTGATTATGGTTCATTATATAAAATCACGTTGATAACAGTTTCTCAAGAATGTCTCTTAACCTTTTCTGAAAAACAGAAATACCATTCTTGCATCAGTTTTCACCATTGAGGTGTGCATGTAGGGATTGAGTTTCTCCAACCATGCACAACTTTGTAAAAGCCTTAACAGCCAACTTTAAACCACAGGAATTGGCTTGAACCATCCATTGGTGTAAAGGCTGAGGCTCATCCGCACACCAAGTATGGTGACACCTGCAGAATCCTCCTCGGCCCTGCTGGCCATGGCAACCCCTAGGTCCTTGAAGAGCTTCTACAGAAAGCAGACGCTGAAGGCTAATGCACATCCCCACTCACAGAGAGTTGAAACAATTCCCACTGCACTAGCTGGAGCCACATCTCTTGTTCACAAGCCCAAAGGCCCTGCTAGGATTTCTCAGGAGTTTTCTGAGTAACACAAAAACAGTAATTTGAAGCCAACTGTGCCACCTTAAACTCACAGGCCTGCGTTTTCTTAAGCATGTGCTCTTTTTTTTTTTGGGGGGGGGGGGGGGGGGGTATATGTTCTTCTCTTACTTTGAAACAGAAAATTTATCAATATCAATTATCTGTTAGGCAGATCAATATCTGAAAACTACTTGAGAATGTCAGCAATTGTGAAGCATTGCAAATAATTTATTGGCAGGATTTTTTATCAGAAAGGGATTGTACCTGTGTTCCACAATCTGCTTGTTACATTTCAAGATAAATTTAAGTCTTGACTGCACCCTGTAAAGACTAAATGCTTTTACATCTCCTTCCATTAAGGAAGCTTCGCTCAGTGATATCATCACTGTTGAGAGCAACTCACCTTTCTGTACTGGTACAGAGTTTTTTCTGGGGATAACCTTTAAGAAAAATGTTTGTCTCTCAGGACAATTTCAGTAGCTGATTCAGTAACCAGTGTGATGTTAGCTCTGCTAAAGCAAAACTTTTCCTTTGTTATGATAGCAGCAGTGTAGGGTCTATTTTGACAAGCATCCTTCAGCAAAACCTACCCCCAAAACAGGGGGTTTGAACACTGGCAAATGTAGTAAAGTCACGCTTAAATCAGTGCTTTGTGAGCGCACAGAGACAGACAACACCAGCAGACTTACAAAATTCCATTTCTACATACTTTTAAGAACTCTGTTGTGTTACCATTATTTCACTAGTAAGCCACAGGGTGTCAAACCACAGCCTTTGAATCTAAGCAGAAACATGAACATGAGAGGTGTCTCTCACAAGATGAGTCCGAACAAAAGCCTTTCATTGCAAGTGGGGGCAATTTCTGAATTTCCAGAGGCCTGTCGAGAAGGGGGATTTCCAACAGATGACAAACCCCATCAGATGGGGAAACCAGAGCTCCCAAAACACAATTTATCCTCTCACCAAGGAAAACCTTTTCAATACTTACATAAATTTAAGTCTTTAGGATTTTACACAAAGATGTCAGTGTAACTAAGCTGATTTATGTGCATGTATGTGCTTGGGAAGGTTTAGGGTGGGAAGGGGGAGGAATAAAAAATAAAATCAGACTCCATCAACTCAATTTGGATTGTAACCCCCACTAAATCTCCTCTAATCCTCAAGCCTACCAACAGCAATCTCAGACAAATCTATTTGGAGTAGGTCACACAGCAAAAAGCTGTTACACCTAAAACCACTGTATTGCTAGTTCTACAGATACATTTTTCTTTTTACTACTTTGTCTTTCATCCTAACCATCCAGCCAGCATTCACCAAATTCAGTGAGTCAAAAAATTGTTTTTTGAGTTGTGAGAGACGGCTCAGAATAAAAATCCAGTTTTAAAACTGCTTGGTAAGCACAGATTCTTAAGATCATAGAAATGCTTCAAAATACTAACTTTTATAATGAAAATCTTTGTTTTTCTTCAAAGTAAAGCTTTTAGATAAATTTCTGCTCACCTGTACTTTACTACAGACTTGTCACAAGCTCCTCTGAGAATAAGCAATCATTCTAGATGCAAATTTCAAGCATATTAACTGTAAGAAATGAATAAACAATTTCTCTCCAAAATTACACATGATATTTCTGATAATCTTCAGTAGTTCATTACCTCAGAAGATGGAGTAAAATTGAATTCTGGTAACAAAAGATTCACCAGTGAATCTTTTCACAGCCAAAATGCAAAGAGTTGCATAGATATCTCTTGAGAATAACCAAATTGCATATATCACTTTATTGCTTCTTCAATGTTGATAAATACACAGAGGAGAAAGAGACATTCCCTAACTACACATGGGGAATGGTAAGTCCTAATCAACTTCTTGTGACTTAAGAACGAACTTGTAGATATTGCAGAGACATGTCTGAAAACCTTAGTTCAACACTCCTAGGCACCAAAAAGCAAACAGAACTAGAAATTCTGAAAGGAAAAGGGGAAGAGGTGGAGAAAGTTATGTGCTATGAAGTCATGGTGTGCCTAGTGAAATCTTACAAGTAGTTCTGTTACCCTAGAAACAGAAAATTTCTGTAAATCAACCAACAAATACACATAATTCAACTATGAATCTCATAACCATAACTTATGGATGCCAGAACTTAGAGAACTGAGAAAGCAGTCAGCTAAATTCACGTAAGAAAAATTTCATCAAGAGCTTCAAGTGCAAATAGTTCAACATGCAGTGGAGGAAGTTCTTCAACTCAGACTTCTAGGAAAAAAGAAAACATACCATGAGATGTATACCTATTTGTATAGATGAGAAAGGTGGGAGCAAGCAAAGAGTCGTAGCATTTTTTTGATACAGAACAGCTATTTTTATGTTCTTAAGATTTATTAAGCTATCAAGTTTTAATAATATCAGAAACTAGCTTAAAGGAATAGAAGCTATTTATTATTACCATCTCAGATAAAAAGCAGTAGTAAAGCCCTTAAAAACTGTTACACTTGCACTGGCTATAGGTTTGAATTAAAAACTTTCCTATTACTTATATCTTATTAATTTATCTCCCCAAGATCATAGAATCACAGAATGTTTTGGGTTGG